>NC_059425.1:5746017-5915157 GCF_021028975.2 Sphaerodactylus townsendi | reverse complement strand
CGGGGTCTCCCCCCCTCCTGACACGGGTGTGAGGGGGCCTGGTGGCTTCCGTGGAGTGCAGAGCCCACCTTTCTCCCCGCAGGCGTTCACCACATCAAGCGCCGAGACATCGTCCTGAAGTGGGCGCTGGGGGAGGGGGCCTTCGGCAAAGTCTTCCTGGCAGAGTGCCACAACCTGAGTCCCGCCCAGGAGAAGATGCTGGTGGCAGTCAAGGTACTGGGATGTCTCAGCCCTTTGGGGGGGGGGGGGTGCGTGTCTATGGGGTAGAAGACCCTGTCCTGCTGGGGCACTTTGCTTGCAAAACTGTGCTTGATGCAGAAACAGTGAGACAAATTGGCCAAAGTAGCCTTCACTCCCAAGAAGAAAAGTTGGATTTATATCCCCCCCTTCTCTGCTATAAGGAGACTCAAAGGGGCTTACCAGCTCCTTCCCCCCCCCCCCACAACAAACACCCTGTGAGGTGGGTGGGGCTGAGAGAGCTCCGAAGAACTGTGACTAGCCCCAGGTCACCCAGCTGGCGTGTGTGGGAGTGCACAGGCTAATCTGAATTCCCCAGATAAGCCTCCACAGCTCAAGTGGCAGAGCAGGGAATCAAACCCGGTTCCTCCAGATTAGAATGCACCTGCTCTTAACCGCTTCGCCACTGCTGCTCCTGAAGCTCCAGCCAAGTAACTTGTTACTTCTCCCCAGAGCTGCCCCACTTTGG
Source organism: Sphaerodactylus townsendi (assembly GCF_021028975.2). Classification (NCBI taxonomy): domain Eukaryota; kingdom Metazoa; phylum Chordata; class Lepidosauria; order Squamata; family Sphaerodactylidae; genus Sphaerodactylus; species Sphaerodactylus townsendi. The sequence goes on along the minus strand of NC_059425.1, from coordinate 5,914,451 downwards.
TGCTTGGGTGAGCTTGGCAGTCAGGCTGGCCCCAGGTGATGGGGGGGGGGGGCACACACCAAGTGGCTGTCCCACCCTGGCCAAGCCCACAAGTGAGACCTTCCAGATGTCTCCTGGTTCCTGCCGGGGGGGTGGGGTGGGGGGGTCGCTCGTGTGCCCGGCCCACACAGCCTTTCTTCCCAAGGCCCTGAAAGAAGCCACGGAGAGCGCCCGCCTGGACTTCCAGCGGGAGGCCGAGCTGCTGACGGTGCTGCAGCACGAGCACATCGTCAAGTTCTACGGGGTCTGCACGGAAGGCGAGCCCCTCGTCATGGTCTTTGAATACATGAAGCACGGAGACCTCAACCGCTTCCTCAGGTGAGAACACCCCCCCCCCCGGCCTGCCCACGCTGGAGGTTCCAGGAGGGCACCGTGCATGCAGTGTGCAAAACAAGAGAGAGGGTGCAACAAGGGGGGGCACACACACACCCTGGGCACGTGGCTCTTCTGCCCCTTCCTAGATCAGATGTGAGCAGTGCGGGGATCTGGACTCCAAGGTCTACAGGAGAGGAGGAGTAGGAGTCCCTGCCTCCCTCTCAAAGGCCACGCTCCCCTCTCACGCTGGTTGGCCCGCTGGGCAAGAGATGAGGCAGCCTGAGTTGCCGTGGGGCAGAGCAGCCAATTCCGCCCCCCCACCTGCCCCCCACCTGCAGAGCTCTCAAGAACCCTTTGCTTCCTGGCGTTCTTCTCAGCGCACTGAAATGTCCCCGTTTGAGCTGCTTCCCCCAGCCAGCCAGCCCCCCATCCCATCCCATGCCCCCCCTCCCCTGCTCCATTATGGCAGGAGCTCTTCCCCCCCCCCCCCACTAATGCAATCTTCCCTTGCAATATTGATTAGATTAACTGTCTGAGAGGCTCAAATTGAGGGAGATCGGCCATCAGCTGGAATAATCAGAGGCTCTTTCGATTGGCCCCCCAGGTATTGCCAATAGCCAGGAGCTGCCAATGGCCCTGCTGAGCATCTCTGGGACGAGCGAGCGCCGCGGCACGCCTTTGATGGTTATTGTTATCAGACGTGGCATTAGTGGCTGGGCTTCAGTGGAGCCCGGGGGGCCTCAACCGCCACTGTCAGCCGTGCTTTGTGTCAAGCAAGGCCCCGCCCAGTGAGCAACAGGGCAGGGGGGGGCTGCTGCCTTGGGAAGAGACGAGGCTTTGGGGGAGCGCTGCTCCTTCCTGCCCAGGAGAAGGGGGAGGGAAGGGCGGCCGAGGCGTATTCCTGCCCCCCCGCCCCCCCCCCCCCGCAGCCTCTGCCATTCCTGGTTGCCTCTGAAAGACAGACTCCTCTCGCACTGTGTTCCCGCGGACAGGAGGGAGGCCAGAGGGAGCACGGGACAGGCACGGCCGAAGGGCCCCCCCATCGTTCAAACGTCTGTGGTCCTTCACCTGCCCCCTGCACACCTCTGGTGGCTTCTCAGCATCAAAGCCCCGGTGGCCTGCTTGCCATGAACCGTCTTCCTTTCTGGCTGTGGTGCGTTCTCCGGGGGGCTGCGTGGCCGTGGTCTGGTAGACCTTGTTCCTAATGTGATACACCTCTGAAGATGCCAGCCACAGGTGCAGGCAAAATGTTAGGAACAAGATCTACCAGACCACGGCCACGCAGCCCCCCGGAGAACCCACCAGAACCAGTTGAATCCGGCCTTGAAGGCCTTCCTTTCATTGCTGCGGGAGGACTCCAGGAGCAACAGCCGGGCTCCTTCAGCACTTTAGCTGCAGGTCTCGTTGTCAAAGTCAGGCCCGCCGCCACACGCACCCCTGCTGCCCTTTGCCACCCAGGAAACCCTCTAAGCAGACGTGGAGGCAGAGGCCGTGGCTCTCCCAATGGGGCCGAGTCGGTTTCCCCGCAGCACCCCTGAGCCCAGGCCGACACTCTTCCCCTCCCTCCCCGGCAGGTCCCACGGGCCGGACGCAAAGATCCTGGACAACAACGGCAGCGGCCAGTCCTTCGGCCAGCTGGACCTCAGCCAGATGCTGCAGATCGCCACGCAGATCGCCTCCGGGATGGTGTATCTGGCCTCCCTGCACTTCGTCCACCGCGACCTGGCCACCCGCAACTGCCTCGTGGGCCACAGCCTGGTGGTGAAGATCGGGGACTTCGGCATGTCCCGAGACATCTACAGCACCGACTACTACCGGGTGAGGGCGGCTCCCAAGCCGACACAGAAACCCCCCCTCCTTCAGCCAGGGGAGGGGGCTGCTGTTGCCCCCCTCCGCTGCCGGCCCCCCACCCCCACCCTGCCCTGCTGTGAGGACTGTCCACGGGACTCCTGGACCTCTCCTCTGACTGCCGTCCTTGCGGCCAAGTCCACCCCTCCCTGCTGCCCTCCGGCCACTGGCCTTCCCGGTGCACCCCCCCCACCCCAGCTGTCCCGGCCGTGGAAGCGTTTGTGCTTCTGCTCGTCATTGGTTGATTGATGGTCAGGCAGCTGGAGGAAGGGCCAGGGTCGGCCTCCTCCGTCCGAGGGGTCCAGCAGTGGGACCCTCTGGGTGCGGTCCTGAGCCTCCCTGGCAGGGGGGCTGCTCCTTTAGAGGTGGATCAAGCCAGCCTGGCTCAGGAACCTGCCCCCAGTGGTAGGGGGCCTCCTCGTAGCCCAGCTCGCCACCCTCCAACCTCTGGTGAGGAGCCAGGGCACCCGGCGGCGGTGGCAGCTGCTGCTACGGCCAAGGAAGCCCCCTCCCTCCCTCCCCGCCCCCCCCCTCCCAGCTGCCCACGGAGGCTGCCTCTTCTCCCTCAAGGGCTCTGAAGGGATTTGCTTCTGTGACAGGCCGGGGGTCCACGGGGGCCACTCCTGATTATCTTTTTCCCTTTTAGCTTCTGCCCTGGACCTCGATTCATATTTAATGGGGGCTGCGGTGGAAAAACCTGTAAGCACTTAGTAGGCAGTGGAAACACAGGAGGCCTGGCTGGGGGGGGCGAGGGGGGGCAGGGAGTTTCCATCAAATGGTTAATTAAAGAGGGGAGAGAGGCAGAGAGTGGGGAAAGTCTGAGAGCAGGATGGAGCCGGAAAGTTCCCTCCGGAGCGTGGCCGCCTCCTTTGCCTTTCTTGTCAGCCCCCCCCCCCCCCCGCCTCTTTCCTGCTCTCAGGGTGGCTCCCGTTTGCAGTCAGGTGGAACTCACACACACACACACACACACACACACACAGAGTCTCTCTCTCACACACACCCCTGGACTTAACTAAAGTGCAGCAGCATTTGTACATCACATAAAAACAATTTGATAAAACAAGCAACTATAAATCCATGAAAACTCAGTCTTAAAATGACATGTTCCCCCCCCCCAACCCCCACTGGTGGGACTTGCCCCTCTGCCCGAACCTGGCTAAAGCCCTTCAGAATAGCCCTGGATTACGGCCAAGCCAAAAAGCCAGGACAGTGGGAGCCCCCCACCCACCCTTACGGCAGGGGGTTGTGTTGGAGGCGGGAGGGGGCCCAAACTCAGTGCTGAGTGTGCCTTAGAGCAGGGCTCTTCACACTATGGCCCTCCAGATGTTCAAGAACTACAATTCCCATCAGCCCTGCCACTTGGCCATGCTGGCAGGGGCTGATGGGAATTGTAGTCCATGAACACCTGGAGGGCCATAGTTTGAAGAGCCCTGCCTTAGAGGAAGGTCAGGAGGTGGGAGGGGAATACTGAGGATAGACCTTGCTGGGGAGGGTGAAGCTGCCTCACAGGGAACATGCCCCCCCACCCGTGCAGGCCAGCTGGCCACGTGGGGGTGCAGAATTGCCCCCCACGCCCCTCCCCTCAGCCCTGCCCTGCCCGGATGCTCCTTCAGCCTTTAGCCATTCAGTGAAACACCCTCAGTGGCAGGAGAAAGATCTGGCTGAGAGCAGCGGCCGTCTGGTCTCCTTGTCTGGATTGAGCTCCAGTTTGCTCCCTCTCAGCCACCCGCCCCTTGCAGACCGTGAGGCAGAAGCTGCTCAGCCGGTGGGCTCTCGAGAGCCATTTATAGCTGGCTGTCCCCAGCCAAACTGCAGCCGGCCTCATTAAAGGGGCTTTTGACATGGGAAGGATCACAGTGGTCTGTGGCACGCACGCACGCACGCCCCCATCAGCTCCCAGGGGGATAGTTCAGCATCTTCCGCTGCCAGCTTTTCTGTGCAGTCTGATAGGAGAGACCTTTTTCATGCTGCTCCTCCAGAGCAAACTCACTTTCTGGGCACCTCCAGCGGTGTTGCCCGGCCCCCGGGGCCAAAGATGGTGACGTGTCTAGCAGCGATAGTGATGGATTCCCTTTGTCCCACTGGAGGCGGAGAGTCTCCCCGAGGGCCCCACAGCCACCACCTCTTTTCCACACACTGAAGAAGAAGAAGAAGAAGAGTTTAGATTTATATCCCCCCTTTCTCTCCTGCAGGAGACTCAAAGGGGCTGACAATCTCCTTGCCCTTCCCCCCTCACAACAAACACCCTGTGAGGTAGGTGGGGCTAAGAGCTCTGAGAAGCTGTGACTAGCCCAAGGTCACCCAGCTGGCATGTGTGGGAGTGCACAGGCTAATCTGAATTCCCCAGGTAAGCCTCCACAGCTCAGGCGGCAGAGCGGGGAATCAACCTGGTTCACCAGATTAGAGTGCACCTGCTCTTAACCTCCTACGCCACTGCTGAAAAGGATCAACTCCAAGTCTTTCTGGAGCTGCTCTTCCACTCCCTGGTGTAAAAACGCCTTCTTGGGGAGAGGGCGTGGCTCAATGGAAGAGCACTGAGTGCCAGGTTCGATCCCCGGCAGCGACTCCAGTTGAATGGACCCAGCAGCGGGTGGCGTGAAAGGCCTTTCTCTGTGCTTGATGCCCTGGAGAGCCGCTTCCCGTCAGAGGAGGCCATTCGGACCTTGGTGGGCCGAGGGAGTCTCATTTGGCCTCAGGCAGATTCACGTGTTTGTGTGAATGGAGGCACAATGACTGCCCGTCCCCCTTCCGAATGGGAGGCATTCCCCAGCCTCTGTGCCGAAAGTCACAGTCCCCCCCCCTCACACACACACACACACACACACACACACACCCTGCAGGCTCCGGCTCACAACAAAGCCAGATGGGGAGGCCATTGAACCGGTGATGTGATTTGCCCGAAGGCCATGACCGGTTGAGTGCATCGAAGCTCTGCGAAAGGAACAGCAGTTTCCCTCCGGACCTGCTCAAAACCCCACATGGCAGGCAGGTTCTGGGGGTTGGCCCGTGCGTGCACACGCACACGCGCACACACACACACACACACACACACACACACACACACACGCACACACACACACACACTTTTAAATTGAGTGCCTAGCCCTTGTGGATTGTGGACTATATCGCACATGTGTGGACATATTTTGCAACCTGTTTCACTGTTGTTGGAAGAAAAGCTGCTTTGCCTGTCCTGCTATGCCCCCCCTCTGCCCCCCCCCCCCAGGACCTCAAATCTGGCCCAAATGAAAAGAGCTTCCTCCAGGGAAAGTCCTGGCGCCCAGCATCAGGCCCAACAAAAGACTCGGGCGGCTGTGGCCCAGTGGGAGGGGGGCTCCGGGGTGTCTGAACCTGCCCCCCCTCCCCCCCTTCTCTGCAGGTCGGGGGCCGGACCATGCTGCCCATCCGCTGGATGCCCCCGGAGAGCATCCTCTACCGGAAGTTCACCACGGAGAGCGACATCTGGAGCTTTGGGGTGGTGCTGTGGGAGATCTTCACCTACGGGAAGCAGCCGTGGTACCAGCTCTCCAACACCGAGGTAAGCGGGGGGGGGCATGCTCCCCACAGCCGGGGGTCACCCTTCGTAGAAGCACATTCTTCCACGCAGCTCTGGGAAGTTTGCACTCAGGAATCTGCTCTCAGGACGGCAGCCCAAACTTTTAGAAGAGTTGGCGCTTATCCCGCAGTTTCCTCTACCTTTAAGGAGTGGCTCAAAGTGGCTCACAATCGCCTTCCTTCCACCTCCCCTGCGGGGGGGGGATCGTTGGCCAGGGGGCTCTCTGCCCATGGACTTCCCTGGGACATCTGGCTGGCCACCACTGGAGACAAGAGTGCCAGACTAGATGGCCTCTCCCTGGTCAGAGGCAGAAGAGCTACTCAGTGGGCATTCTTATGACTCCCCACCCCACCCCCGCCACCCCCACTGCTGGGGAGCAGAAGGCCCTGCAAATTGGCCTGGCCGGAGCTTCTCCAAAAGCCGGGCCGCAGCAGTCAGGGCCAACGTGCCCCGCGAGGTCTCGCGCTGACTGGCTTGTGAGGGCAGCCCCTCCTCTGCTGGGCCTGCAAAGTTCTCGGGGAAATGCTGTGAACTTGAAGAACGCTTCACTTGTGGGGGCGGGGTGTGTGTGTGTGTGTGTGTGTGTGTGTGTGTGTGTGTGTGTGTGTGTGTGTGTGTGTGTGTGTGTGTGTGTGTGTGTGTGTGTGTGTTGTTGCCATCTGTATGGAGTTTGACTCAGTCGGACTGCCTGTGTTAAAGGGACAGAATTTTCTCCAGGCCTGTTGGCAACTCCAAGGCAGCAAGAAGGCTCATAGCATCCCAGGGAAACTGCTCTGCTTGTTTCCTCCTGTCTTCTGATGTTCTGTCTCCCCCACTTCTCCTCCCCCCCTCCCTACAGGCAATTGAATGCATCACGCAGGGGCGGGAGCTGGAGCGCCCCCGGACCTGCCCCTCGGAGGTCTACGACATCATGCAGAGCTGCTGGCAGAGAGAGCCACAACAGCGGTGGACGATGAAGGACATCCACAGCCGGCTGCAAGCCCTGGCCAAGGCCCCTCCTGTCTACCTGGACATCCTCAGCTAGGAGTGAGGTGGGGGGGAACAAAGTGCTTCTCCAGTCCCCCCACCCCCAAGATCAAACATCCTGGCTCCAAAAACTGGACTCCCACTAGTGCTTCTGCTGAGAGTCTAGCTGAGGTTCCCCTCCTCTGTGCCCGGGACTTGCGGGGGTGCCGGTGCTGCCGTCTTGGTCCGCTTCTCTGCCGAGACCCTGCAAGAGCTGCGGAGGACAGATTCTCAGACAAGAACTGAACTCTGGCCGCCTCTGCCTTCGCAGCCATTTGCCCTGGATGGCGGACAGACACACGCAAGCAGAGGGCTGTGGTCAGTGGGAGGGGAGGTTTTCCAGGCCGTGTGTTTGTGAGTTTGTGTGTGAGTTGCAGACACTGGTTGTGGGGGTGCCATCCTTTCCCCCGGGAGTGGGTTGGAGTCGAAGCTGTCTTGCAACTGAGAAATACTTGACTATTTACTGTTCTGAGCTTTAGCTGTATATTATACCATTATACCCCTAGCTTCTGAGAAGGGATGCCGTGCAAATGGAAAGCTTTCATGGAACGGGGTGCTTTGGCAGTGCAGGGCTGGCTGGGGGTGGGGGAAGAGTGGGGGGAGGGGTGGGGGTCTGCAGGACCATTCCAGGGGGTGGGGAGGAGATCTGGAGTTATGGATCAAATGAGCAAACATCACTTGGACTAAACCAAAGACCTTCATGTCGGTTTCTGCTTTGCATAAAGTCTAATCAGGCAACTACTGCAATCTAGGCAGACACTTTGTTGGCCTCATCTGTGGCTTGCACCTAAGACCCGCCCCCCTGGTTCAGGAGGAGAGCCCCCCGCACGCCCTCAAATGCTCTCCTTGCAGCTGCACCCCCAACGCCCCCCCCACCTCCACCCAGGGACAGAGGAACGCATGTGGGGGTCTCAGGCGGAAAAAGGCGTTTCCTGTTGTCACCTCCTGCCTGGCTCTTGGGACCGGAGCTGCTGCCTGGGATCGAACCTAAGGCGACCTGCACGCGTGCCACGGGGGGGCTCTGCCTTGGAGCCACAGCCCCCCCCCCACTGTGAATGGGTCAAGAAAACGCTTCAAGGGCTCTTAGATGTACAACTGCTGAATGTCAAAAGCACAGACGTATTTATTACACATTAAAATTATCTGCACATATAAAAGGCCCACCATAGCTTGCCTCATACATATAAAATAATGCTTACAATGCACAGAAGGAACCAATAGCGCGCTTTTTTGGTCGTAACAAAACAGATGCGCTTCGGCCAAACAGCCTTTCTCGGTGGTCAAAAGTAGTCCATTAATGCCGCGTGCAGCTTCTGGGCCACGAATAGCCGTTATAAAGCTTTTTTAAATGGTTGAGACCAGTTGCTGAAGAGTTGCTTAGAGTCCGTGCAGAGTTATTTCCTCTTCAAAAGTGTGAGGCAGCGGGCCAATCATGCTCTCTTGCAGCAAAACCTTCTAATGCCTTCGTCATAGAGCAAGTGGATTCAGTCTGGAGCAAATGGATTCAAATGGATTCTGGCAAGAAACTCCCCTCCCCGTGGCATGGCTCTGAAGATGCCAGCCGTAGGGGCAGGGGAAATATGAGCAGCAAAGACTACCAGGCCACGGCCACGTGGCCCAGGACACCCACAAAAGCCAGCTACACGTCAGGCTTTGCATTTGTCCCCGCAGGAGCAGATCTTGTCTCCCGGAGTTCCAGCAAGACAGGACGGCTGTAGCCCCAGTTCCCAGAATGGCCCCTGCCTGGCCGAAGTGCCAGAGGGCTGCCTGGGGGGGAGCAAGAAGGGCGTCCGCTTTGGGGCTGGCAGCCATTGAGAGAGGGGTCCTGAGCAGGAATCTGTTGTGATCCCATCGCATGCTGTGGGGCGGGATAGGAGGGTGGGCTGGGCTCGCCCCCATTTGCACCAGTGCAAAGCTGGACGGGCAGGAGAAAGACGCCGCCGCTTGCCTGGAGATGCTTCGTGGGCTGCCAGAGCTCCCGACCCTTGAAGACCGTTCTGGAGAGAAGCGGAGTTGAAGGACAGCAGCTCATCCCAAACCCTGAGGCAGGCTGGTCTGTGGCTGCTCTAGGGCTGCCGCTCACTTACTGGAGGGCTCCTGCCAGGCCTCTGCCAACGACCACTAAAGCACCCACCGGGAAGACAATTGGGCAGCAGCAGCAGCAGCGGTGGGGGTGGGGGCGGGGAGGGAGCAGGGCAAGAGAAGACAGGACTGTGAGACAAGCGTGGCCCGGCACTCACTGGAAAGTGCTGTCGCTTCCAACACCTCATGTTGAAGGGGGAGCAGGTTTGTTTTCTGCTGCTCCAGTGGCGAACCTACGGGACGGGTGCCGGAGGTGGCACTCAGAGCCCTCTGTGGGCACGCGCAGAGTCTCCCACACACACACACATCTAGGCTGGCCTGGGCCACTGGGCTCAATTATTAGCATTAAACCTAAGAGCTAGTTTTGGGGAAGCAGTGTAGGTAACCCTGGTAAGTGCTGTTAAACCCCACTGATTTTCATGCGAAGAACTAAAGCGTGATCCTTTACCTGGCAGTAAGCTCGGTTGCTGGAAATGGGGCTTGCTTCTGAGTAAACCCTCCTAGGGTCATGATTCACCTGTAGGAAGAGTTCCACAGTTGCTTCAAAGCAAAGCCACCGACTACCACCATGCTTACTCCCGACTAACGCACGCCTCAGAGCCAACCGTTTTTTCTAAACTAAAACCTCAGCATTCAGGTTAAATTGCCTTGTTGGCCCTTTGTGATAAATAAGTGGGTTTTGGGTTGCAATTTGGGCCCTCGGTCTCGAAAAGGTTCGCCGTCCCTGGACTAGGACAAGGAGCAATGGGTCCAAACTGTGGGGAAAGAGATTCCTCCTAAACGTTCCTTTCAAGGAGGGCTGTTTGACGGGGGGGGGGGGGATGGGGGGGATGACACTCTGTTGCCTCGGCTGGTGGCGGAGTCTCCCTCTCTCTCCCTCTCTTTTAAACAGATGGCCATTTGAAAAGGGGTGTGTGTGTGGAGGCCCAGACAGCCTCTGCTACTTCGTGGGTGAAAACTGGCAAAATCTAAAAGGATGTGGGATTTCCATACTGGTCACTGTTACTTCTGGGTGGTGGGTGACTGCATCCGGCCTCCAGAGCCCGGCAGCATGGATTAGTCAGCCCCCCCCCCCATTTCTTTGAAGGTTCGGGCAGAGGGCCAAGAAACCACTGAAGGGCACCCAGTTCCTCTAGAACGGCTGCCAGGTCAGGGTACCCCAGGAGACCCCCCCCCCCTCAATTCTACTGGCACGATATCCCGGCCATAAACGTGCCCCTGAGGGCAGGGAATCGCTCTCTCTGCTTAACCCAGAATAAATCAGCGTTCCCACAGAGGAGGAGGAGTCCGGGGTCCAGCAGCCTCGTGGCAACACCAACAAAAGCGGCCCTTCACCGGGGTGTGAGTTTTTCTCGGCTCGCCATAGATGCAGCCATGTAAATAGCCAGAGAAGCCGGGGGGGGGGGGCATGCAGTGGGAGGGCGGAGTCACCGGCAGGCCACCACTGGGGCTCGGAGCATCCCCCCCAATCCCTCCGGGGCTGCCTGCTTGCAGCAGAGCATCGCTTCTCCCCGGGCCTGAATCCCACATCCTGGGCGCAGAGGGACTGCCTCCTCGCGAGCAGGAAGATGCGGAGGCTGCGAGGAGGAGCACCAGAAGGGGCAGAAGGAGGGGGCGCCGTGGGTCAGAGAGAGCCCCTGGGGACCCCCAGCCCTGGCTTGAAACAGAAGAGTCTGCCTGAGCCCAGGTGGCCCCCCTGGGGTGTCTCCTGGGTGACCTTGGGCTAGTCACAGCTTCTCAGAGCTCTCTCAGTCCCACCCACCTCACAGGGTGTTTGTTGTGAGGGGGGAAGGGCAAGGAGATTGTCAGCCCCTGTGAGTCTCCTGCAGGAGAGAAAGGGGGGATATAAATCCAAACTCCTCCTCCTCCTCCTCCTCCTCCTCCTCCTTCTTCTTCTTCTTCTTCTTCTTCTTCTTCTTCTTCTTCTTCTTCTTCTTCTTCTTCTTCTTCTTCTTCTTCTTCTTCCTTGAGCGGGAGGGGCCCCGCTCCTCCGCCAGGCCAGGCAACAGCCCCTCGTTGTCCATAAAAGCACTTCTGCCTCACAGCAGCCTCACACAATTACTTGCAAACTCCTCCTCCTCAACACAAGAAGTTTGGTGCTGAGCTCCGGCTCCAAGTCCTTCAATTGCATTTGAGAACCACATCAGAAACGGGGCCTCAGCTGACAGGGAGTTGTTATCAACGGGATTAGGTTTGTGGATCCAGAGAGACACAGGAAGCATTCCCCCCCCCCCTCCCCTGCACACACCTTCATCTAATCAAAGGCTTATCAAATCCCCGGTAATCACATCTGCGGGGGGGCGGGGGGGTCGGATTGGCAGCTCTCATTAGGCTGCCCCGTGTCAGGCACAGAGCCGACTATAATGGAACTGAATTGATGCCATCTGGGTAATAAATGGGTTGCCATTCTGCCTTAGCTGCTGGCAACCCACGGCGACAACACAAGGGACAAGAGGCAGGACAGCCCGGGGGCAGCCTTGTGCTTGGATGAAGAGCAGCCCTCTCCCCGGCTGGCTCCTTGGCAGGGCTGGTGGGTGGAGGGCGAGCTCGCAGGAAGCCTGTCTCAGAGGGCGGCTGCCTGGGTCTGCAACAGAGCACACAGCCACATTTGGTTCCAGAACATGGGCTGCCACCGAGAGGAGGGGGGGGGGCCGTTCCTGTTGGCGGCAGAGGAGAGGACGTGCGGCCACCACGGCTGTGAACCAGCTGGACCTTGGGAAAAGGGATTTATTTTATTTATTTATTTCATTTATATACCGCCCTCCCCTTGAGGCAGTCTCAGTGGATGATGGACTTTTACTCCCAAGAATGTTTCCCTGCGTTTGTCTCCATCTTTTGCTACCTTCAGGTTTCTGGCAGGTGCCATTTGTTCCCTTCAGCCAGAGCAGAAAACCGGGGTCTGGTCTGGCGTGTAACTCAGACAACAGCCGTTGCCCTCTGCCCACTGGCCAAAATCCAAAACACTTAAATTAACCGTACAGGTGATTTTAATGTGGAAAAGTGCAAAGTGCCAGACCAACCTAGGAAAACAATACAGAGAACAGAACAGAACAAGCGCCGCCCTTGAGAGACAATAGTCAGTTCCTATGGACAATACCTAATATTACCTAATTCCTATGAATTGCACTTTTCCCCATTAAAATCACCTGTACAGTTAATTTAAGTGTTTTGGATTTTGGCCAGTGGGCAGAGGGCAGCAGCTGTTGTCTGGGTCCTTGGCGTTGCCCACATTGTTGTGCTTGTATCTGGCATGTGATGGACAGAGTTCCCCTTCCCTGTGTCCTAATTGTCTCATGAAATCATCATAACTTGACACAATTGCCTAATTCTTTTGACATTCATGCCCTTGTGATTCAAATGGGTCCTTCTGGGTTTCTGAAACCTCAAAGAGCCAAACCCGGGGGGGGGGGGGCGGCATGGCTGCTCTTTGCCTCTTCGCCCTTCTCCCCGGGTAATTCAATAATCTTCCCTGGCCGCCCCTCCCCATCAACAGCCACGGGCTGCAATATCCTCCCCCCCCCCCACTCAGCTATCAGCTTTGATGGGGCTCAAGGGGGCCCCTCCCTCCAGCTTCCATTTGACACGCCCTTTGGGCAGGACTCGGTGCTTGTGGTGCCATCAGTCAATACCACAGGCATGAAGAGAGGCTGCCTGAAATTGAAACCCAGCCCCCCCCCAGCCCCCGTTCCCAGCCCCATGGGTGGGGGAGGGGGAGGCTGGGGTGGGAAAGAAGCCCTCTGCCAGTCCTGGTTGCCGTGCCCGAGGCCGAGTGCCGGTGTCAGCCGCAGCTGGTTCCCATGAGACGCATCGAGTATCTGGCCTCGTTCAGGCTGCCCTGGATGCTCCTCCCAGAACAAAAGCACCATGAAGCGGTTTTTGTAAATGCAACTGCAGGAGAGACACCTCTGACGTCCACACAACACACACACACACACACACACACACTGTGGGGATACCTGAGAGACGAGGGATGCCGCTGTCCTCGGCCTAGTTCTTTGCACCAAACAACCACCCCGCTGAAGGATTTTCATCTTTACTTATTCATAATGTGCTTTCTAGACTGGCTCTGGTGCTTGAGAACAACAAACTGCCAGATGAAAACATGCAACAACAATACATTATAAAAGTGACCATAAGACCAACTCCTCTCTAACGAAGGGGAGTGAATTAAAGGAAGAGGGGAAGGGAGGGGGGAACAGAGGAAACTCAGGACAGGGAAAGAGCAAAGGGGGAAACAGAGACCAATTATGATGGGAGGCCATTGCTGCCCTCAACCGTGGGCCGGGCAGAGCAACTCTGTCTTGCAGGCCCTGTGGAACTGTGATAGGTCTCACGGGGCCCACAGGTCTCATTGGACAGAGTGACTCAACAGGCTGGAGCCAGGGCCAAGAAGGCGTGGGCCTGGTTGAGGACAGCCAGGTATCTTTTGGGTCAGGGATCACCCACAAGCGGTTTACAGAGTTCCATTTCCCTGCCTAATTGTGTTGACAGTCAAGCCCTTGTGATTCAAATGGGTCCTTCTGGGTTTCTGAAACCTCAAAGAGCCAAACTGAGGGGGGGGGGGGCGGCTGGGCCGGCATGGGGGTGTTCTCGGAGAAGTGGTCTTGCAGGTACGAAGGTCGCAGACAGCTCAGGGCTTTGAAGGCTAGCACCAGAACCTCGAACCTGACCCAGTCCTGCTCTGGTAACCCCTCCCAATTTGGTGTCGCCTGCAGATTTGATTAGCCTGCCCTCTATTCTATCATCCAAGTCATCGATAGAAAGATTGAACAGCAGAACCCTGTGGCACCCCACTAGTCACTTCTCTCCAGGATGAAGATGAGCCATTGATGAGCACTCTTTGTGTTCGGCCAGTCAACCAACTACAAATCCACCCAACGGTTGCATTGTCCAGCCCACATTTTACTAGCTTGCTTGCAAAAACATCATGGGGCACCTTGTCAAAGACCTTACTAAAACCAAGGGATGCTACGTCCACAGCGTTCCCTCCATCTATGTCAGGATCTGTGCCATGGGGGTTGGGATATTCTTGGGAGTGTGCCGTGTTGCTCTGTTGTGCTTTGCTGCTCTGTTCTGTTCCTCACAGGTGCCTCACCTGCCTCTGTCACCTTGGCGGTCTGGAGAACTGTTTCAGTGAAATGTAGTCTGTTTAACTTCACTGTTGCACATTATCCACTGTTCTGAGGGGTTAGCTCAGAACAGGCTTTTGCCTTCTACCTGTCATGAGCAATAAAATCTTTGGACCTTCAAGTGTTTCGTTGTCTATGAGGGAGTTCGGACATTCTACCAACCTGGTCACTCTATCAAAGCAAAAGATAAGATTACTCTGGCATGTTTTTGAGAAACCCATATTGAGAAACCCATAGTGATCAGAGTATTCCTTTCTAAGTGCTGACAGACTTTTTAATGATCTGCTCTAGAATCTTTCCAGGTATTGATGTCAGGCTGCCTGGGTGGTAATTGTTTTCCCCCCTTTTTGAAGATGGGGACAAGTGGTTCTGAGATTACTTCTGCCAGTTCTTTTAATACCCTGAGATGTAGCTCATCAGGGCTGGAGATCCGAATTCATTTAAAGAAACCAGGTATTCCTCTACTACTTCTTTGCTGAATTTCCCCTACTGCATCTCCTGTTCCATTTTCCTCTGGGTGACATTGTTTTCCCTTTGGAAAAAGACTGAGGCAAAGAAAGTGTTGAGTATTTTTGCCTTTTCTCCTTCCCCTGTTAGCATTTTGCAATCTTCTCCACACAGTGACCCTAACATATCCTCCCCCCACCCCCGGCCCCCGTTGCTAAGGACACAACCCAAAAAAGCCTTTTTATTGTTTTTAACCTCTCTGGCGAGCCCGAGATCACTCTGAGCTTCAGCTTTTCTGAATTCCTCCCTACATTTCCTAGCTATTTGTTTGAATTCCTCTTTGGTGATTTCCCCCCTTTATCTGTCTTCATGAGATGCAGTGATGCACACACAGTGATGTCAACATCCCCAGCTTCCCAAGTCTCTCCTCATACAGCATGGAATCCAGACCTTTTATCATTTTGGTGGCTCTTCTCTGGACACGCTCCAACTTATAAATATCCTTATAATATCCTTAACAGACCAGGTGCTCGGGAGCAACAGCCGCAGAGGGCCATTGCTTTCACATCCTACATGTGAACTCCCAAGGGCACCTGGTGGGCCACTGCGAGTAGCAGAGAGCTGGACTAGATGGACTCTGGTCTGATCCAGCTGGCTTGTTCTTATGTTCTTATGTTCTTATGTTCTTATCCTTCCTGAACTGTGGTGCCCAGAACAGACACAGTATTCGAGGTGAGGTCTGACCAATGCAGGATGGAGAGGTACTATAACGTCCCTCGATCTAGACACTATACTCTTATTGATGCAGCCCAGAATTGCATTGGCTTTCTTGACTGCTGCATCACACTGCTGACTCATGCTCAGTTTGTGTTCTACCCAGACTCTCTTATCCTTTCACCTTTACTGTTGTCAAGCCAGGTGTCACCCATCCTATCTCGGTGCATCTCATTTTTTTTCTGCCTAAATGTAGCATCTTACATTTATCTCTCTTGAAATTCATGTTGTTAATTTTGGCCCAGCTCTCTAATCTTTCCAGGTAATTTTGAATTCTGACCCTGTCCTCCACTGTATTAGCTACCCCTCTGAGTTTGATGCAGCCTGCAAATTTGATTAGCATGCCCTCTATTACATCATCCAAGTCATTGATAAAAATATTGAATAGTCCTGGGCCCAGGACAGAACCCTGTGGGACCCCACTAGTCACTTCTCTCCAGGAGGAAGAGGAACCCTGTGGGTTCTGTCAGTCAACCAATTACCAATCCATCTAACAGTAGCCTTGTCCAGCCCACATTTCACTAGCTTACTTCCAAGGATGCCATGAATGTTAGGTCTCAAACCTTAAGCCAATAAATGGACTCTGCATTGTTGATCAGTGGCGTTTATTGATTTGGCATTGAAGCTGCTGCTGCTGCTGCTGCTGCTTCTTCTTCTTCTTCTTCTTCTTCTTCTTCTTCTTCTTCTTCTTCTTCTTCTTCTTCTTCTTCTTCTTCTTCTTCTTCTTCTTCTTCTTCTTCTTCTTCTTCTTCTTCTTCTTCTTCGTTGGAAAAGAGCTTATTTCCTAGCCTCACCACTGTCATATCGTGTGATGGGTTGAAGGTTGGAAGAACGCAAAAAAGAACGCAAAAGTTTTTGCATGCTGTGTGGTGACATTTTGATTGGTCCTGACGGAAGCTGTTGCCTGAGCCTTGTCTTGGGAGTGTGGTTGTGGACCAGCACGGCTACTTGCAACCTCTCTCTCCTTCACAGCAAGGCAGGCCCCTGGCCCTGGCCCTGACTCCGGTGATGGTTAGGGTCAGGCCAGTTTGCAGGTTCAGTGTGAGAGGAGGCGGGTGGCATGAGGGGCCAAGAGCCACCGAAAGCACCTGTGAGAACGAGCGTGCAGCTGCAGTCTGGCCGCCTAGCCGCACTTCACTGCCTCCCCCTCTCAGGCTCTCTCGGCAACTCCGGCTGCGAGCCAGCGCCTTCCTTCCCCACCTGCGCCAGCGCCTCCATCAAGAACCGGCCTTCCACTCAGTCTTGGTCTCACAGGGGACCTTCACACTGCGGGCCAAAGAAACTCGTCCGCCTGGATGAGGAGGTCAGCTGCTTGTTTAATAGCCACACATTAAGTCCATCTCAGGCCAGCCATTCCAGAGAGAGAGGCCCGGCTGGCCCAAGGACTTCGCTACCCTCAGCAGCACAGTTCACCCCCCGCCCATGGAGTTGACTGTTTGCCCTCCCCCAGCACTATGGTGAGAAACAGCTGACCACTCACCCACTCACAGGGATAGGCAGCCATTCCCAGGAGCCAAGGACTTTGCGGGAGACACAGCCCAGCCTCCCCCACAGAAGGAGACAGCATGCTTTGTACTGCCCCTCCTTGGGGCTGGGGGGCACCTCCCGAGGCTGTCTTGTGCTAGGGCAGACCTCAGTGCTGCAGGCAGGGTGGGGGACCCCACAGAATCTAGATGACTGATTTCATCAGAGAGGAGGTGAAGTTCACAGAAGCCCCCTCGGCCCAGTGACAGCCAATTTTTACGTGGAACGTTTTGAGAGACAAGCCCTTGAAGCAGCACCCAGAAATCCCACAACCTGGTTCTGATTTGTGGATGATACTTTTACAATCTGCAGCCACAGCAAGGAAGAACTGCTGAATTTCCTGGACCACCTTAACGGCATCCCTAACCCAAACATCCAATTTACCACGGAAGCTGAAAAAGAAGGGAAACGGCCTTTCTTAGATGTCTTCGTCTTTCACAGACCCAACCATCAACTGGGCCAGACAGCACACAGAAAACCAACACAGCCAGACCGGTATCTACATAAAAACTCCAACCACCACTCACAACACAAAAGGGGCATAATCAAAACTCTGACAGATCGTGCAAAATGAATCTGCAGGCAAATGGCTCCTCCACAACTAAGGTGACCAGACGTCCTGCTTTTGGTGGGACAGTCCCGCCTTAAACCAATTTGTCCCACGTCCCGCGGGGTTTTTTTAACTGTCCTGATTTTTGGAAGGCTGCTGCACTGCCTTCTGGGGCGCTCCCCTTTTCCCGCCCTGTCACAGGGCAGGAAACCGGGGAGTGCCCCAAAAGGCAGTGCGCTCCTGCGGCCGCGCGCGTGTGCACGCGCGCCCTGGTCCTGGTTTTAAAAGGTGACAATCTGGCCACCTTATCCACAACAGAAATCAGAAGAGCTTTAAGACCAAGAGAAGCCCAGACTGGTCGCCTGTGAAGACTTTTCAGTATTGGGGGCGGCCAGTGATTGCCACACGCCTCACTGAGCACCCGGGAGCCTGAACAGCTGAACTTTCCATACATTCTTATTATTCATTTGTTTTTTTTAAACATGTTCCTGTGACCTTTCAACCACAAGGCAGCAAGCAAAACCAGCTTTAAATAACTTGAATAAAATGATTCAATTAAAACACGCAAACAAACGATTCTGGACTGTTCTTCTCGGACATTTGCCAGATGAAACGAAAAGTCTTCACCTGCTAGCAACAGACACCAATGGCGGGAGGCCGGCCAATCTTCCCTTTGGGGTGGGGGGAGTTTTGGTGCCACAACAGAGAAGGGCCTTCTCCTGGGCGGTTCCCTTTTCACGCAGCTTCTGAGGGCCACCCAAAGGGAAGGGCTGCTCTCCTGGCTGTAGCTCTTTGGCCTTTGCGTTTTGCAGCAAGGTGGCCACAAGCCAACCACGAGCTCTCAGTGCAGGGCCCCCGGCCTCCCATGAACTGGACAGGCTCTGACCACTATCGAGGCCGCCTGGCATTTCCACCTCTCTGCCCCTCATGGAAGCACTGACGCTCAGTTACCAGGACGGGTGGAGAGCATCCACGAGCCGCCTCCTCCTCCTCCTCCTCCTGCTCCTCCTCATAAATAAGCCTGTTGGCAATTCATGCAATATTCATAGAGGCAATAAACATTGCTACTCCAGAGGCGCCTTTAATATCTTTTAGCAGCCCCCACCCCCATTAAATAGCTTTGCTTACTTTGAACGAATGGCTGGCTTGGCGAGGTGCTTTTATTAATGAAGTCACACGGGCACGGCACGTTGGAGCCACGGAGATCCAGGAAGGGCAGGAAGGGCGGAGCCAGGCCACAGGTGTGGGGGCAGCTCGGTACCTGGACTCATCCTGGCTTCAAAGGAAATGAGCAGGAGGAGGGAGGGGTTGCTTTCAAATATATGTGCTCTGCTGAGTCCCCCCGGGCATCAAGACAACTACCAAAAATGGCTCATAAAACAACTCAATTACATTAAAATAAGAAGCTGCCCCCAGAGGCGTAGGGGGGAATGGCACCTGGGGCAACACCTCCCCCTCAGCCCCACTTACCTTAGCCAGTGGGAGCCTGCTGTGGGTCACCCCTCGACCTGGCCCCACCAGGCTGCTCCTTCGAGGCGGGCGGAAGGGAGGGGTGTGGGGGCAATTCATGACCTTCCGAAGCTGCCATCTTATCCAGGGGACCCGATCCCTGTCAACTGGGGGGCAATCCCCACGGGGAGGGGGAGGGGAGTCTTTGGCGTCAAAAGGTTGGGGGTTGTGGTCTATAGTTTTGTAGTTCCTTCAGTCAATCCTCTTTGTTAGTTGTGGTTTGTAGTTTTTGTAGTTAAATGCTGTAGTCTATCCCTTTTGAAAATTTTGTAGTTTTTTCTAGCCTAGGTAGTAGTTAGTTTGTAGGCTTAGAGTAGCTGTTTTGATTGTAGTAGCCTTTAGTAGCTGCCCTTACATGATCTACTGTGGATCCCACAGGGGATAGTGTTGTTTTTTGCTAGAGCTAGTAGGTGAGTTAGTGGGGGTAGGTGGGGAGGGGTGGTTGTTCATGGTGTTATGTTGTTAAGCTATTATGTTTTAGATGTTATAATCTGTTATTTTTGATATTTGATGTTTGAGATTTATGTTTATTGATGTTGTTGTTTGCTGTTTCGATATTTGTTGTTTGATATTTGCTGTTGACATTTGATTCGTTTTTGATGTTATTTTCTTGTTCGTTGCCCTGAGCCCAAGGGGGGGGGGTATAAACCAAATAAATGAAATGACGGGTAATTCCAGGGAATCTCCGGATTGGAAGTCCGGAGGCTGAATCCCATCATTTCGGTGCAGTGGCCCAGAAGGCTCCGGCATCCCCAGTCTGCCTTTTGCAGCCGGCCCGGAGTTCAGCGGAAAACGGCTTGTTTTTAGAATTTAGCTTTTTATGCTGTTTTGCATGTTCTGCTGGTTTAGTCGCGAGCTGCCTGCAGTGTAGATGCTGGGAAAGGCAGCATAGAAATTAAATGCATTTAGTTGAACATGTTAGGTATTTAGTTATGGGTTTAGTTCTGTAGGAGGGGGTGGGGTGGGCACCCCCGTGCCTGGAGGGCTCTTCACTCCCTTTTTAGGGGATGGGAACTCGGTCATTTCCTGGTGGAGCTGTAAGGGTTAATGCCTTCCTCTCCTGCGGGTCCCACATCAATATCTCGCGCTCAGTGGCTTTTCATATGCATCCCTCCCGCCCCCATAAGACTAATGTACTCAGTGTGGAGGCCGAGATGAAATTATTAATGCCTCCCAATATGATAGGTGGGGGAAAGTTATCGATTGTCATGTCAGAGGAGTCGATAAAAATTCCTGAGGGAGGGTGGGGAGGTCAGTCGTCCGGGAGGGCCCAGGAGGGCCCAGGAAGATCCTGGCGGTTGTTTCCATTTCAGAGTTTTCCCACTCAGCTTGTCTCCTGAGGAGGAGGAGGAGGAGGAGGAGGAGGAGGAGGCCTCTCAGCTGCCCCAGGAAGGCCTTTCTCTGCCCAGCAGGGGCCTTTGGGTCTGGCCACGGTCTTTGCAGTGCAGCCCTGAGGACCAGGAGAGGGTCTCTCTGCCTGTCTGTGTAGGAAGATCAACAAACTACACACAAACACACACACACACACACACAGACGTGAGCACAGCAGTGTTCTGTCAAGGGGAGGGGGTGGCACACCAGCAGCCGTCCCACTAATGTGCTTCTTGGCAAGCGGGGTGGGTGGGGGGGAGGGAGGGAGGGAGGGGAAAAGGGGCTCTTCGCTTCCAGGGTGACAGGCAGGGGAGGGCCCTCTCCACTCGGCCTGGCCCCAGCTGCCCAGTCTCACCTGTGCTTCGAGGGGGCCCCCCCAGCCCCCGCCCACCCACCCACCCAAAGCTGAAGGCGACGGCCTGCCTGCTTGAGCACCGAGAGCAAGGAAAGACCTGGAAGGGCCGGCGGCAGCTGGAGGGGGAATCCACTCGGTGGTGGCTCCCTCCCTCGGGGCAGATGATGGGGGAGCTGCGCAGGAGCGTCCGCCGTGGTCTTCATGCGCAGCAAGTGTGCATCTGAGTGGAGCATTCTTGGGAAATGTCCCCCTGGGCACGCTCGACCCCTCGTAAAGCGGGAGCTCACAAAGCCGAGAGAGAGAGAGCAGTCTCCTTGCCCCATGCGGGGGGGGGGCCGGCCGGCCGGAAGAACCCACTTCCTCCCCCCCAAAAAAAATCCATCGCGGTTCTGCGTCCCCAAAAGAGCTCCTGCCGGCTTCTCCGGGGTAATTGTAACTAATGACAGCGGGGAGCTGATGGCTTCCAAAGGATCTCTGGCGAGAGGCTGGGAGGGGAGGTCAGGCTGGGATGTGAAAATCATTATCAGCATTTAGAGTTATTAGTGTAAGGAAAAGAGGCAATTAATGTCGGCTTGACATCCACTGAGGGCAGCGGGAAATAGCTCTCCGCTGGCTGGCTGGCTAGTGCTGTATCTGCGGCAATGTGGCCGGCTGGCCTCTGTGGGGCCGGGCCTCCTCAGGTGGAGACGGGAGCAGCAGCTGGAGCCACACCTTCCAGCCCCCTTCCAGGCACCACACCTGGCCATCATCAGGCACGCGACAGGAGTCTGGAGGACACGAGCAGCCACGGCAACTGTGGCCCTTCCCAGCCGGAGGGTGCCTGAGCTCCACCACTCCAGGCCTCTCCACCTCAGCCTTTCCCCAGAAGGCGGCACGACCTCACCTCGACCCTGCTGAGCACCCGTGAAACGTCTTGCAGACCCTTTGGGCTTTTCTTGGTCTGCACAGCGCAGTGGGGGGGGGGGGGAGCATTCCGGGGCAAAACAGTTCTCCCTTCCCAATTCTTCCAGGATGTGCAGTTCGCCAGGGGCGTAATGAGGCAGCCCTGGGCAAACTGTAGCCCTGGGCAAAACCTGAGTTGGATGCCCCCCCCCCATGGGCGGCCACTGCACCATGACCAAAAATGTTTTTGCACCAGGACATTGTTGCCTGCAGGGGGTGCATTTTTAGACATATCAGCACCAAAATTTCAGCATGTCATCAGGAGACTGTCCTTATGCTACTCCCCAAGTTTGGTGAGGTTTGGTTTAGGGAGTCCAAAGTTATGGACTCCCAAAGGGGGTGCCCCATCCCCCATTGTTTCAAATGGGAGCTAATAGGAGATGGGGGCTACAGTTTTGAGGATCCATAACTTTGACACCCCCCCCGAACCAAACTGCACCAAACTTGGGGGGTGCCATCATCTCCAGGTGATACCCTGAAATTTTGGTGCCAATACATCCAAAAATGCGCCCCCTGCAGGAACATCCTAGAAATTTGCCCAAGAATCTTTGTTCTGCATTGAGTTTTCTGCATTGCTGTCAATGGGGGTTGCAGGCTGGGGGGGGGGGCACATTTCTGAAGGCACAGTCTCAAAACTTTCAGGGTCTCATCAGGAGACTGCCCTAATGATAGCCCCCAGGTTTGGTGCAGTTTGGTTCAGGGGGGCCAAAGTTATGGACCCTCAAAACTGTAGCCCCCATCTCCTATTAGCTCCCATTGGAAACAATGGGGGATGGGGCACCCCCTTTGGGAGTCCATAACTTTGGACTCCTTGAACCAAACCTCACCAAACTTGGGGGGTAGCATAAGGACAGTCTCCTGATGATACACTGAAATTTTGGTGCCGCTAGCCTGAAAACCGCGCCCCCTGCAGGCCAAAAATGGAAAACCACTAAAATACCCAAAAACGAACCCAGCATTTTGATGACCCCCCACAAGGTGATACCCTGGGCAGCTGCCCACCTTGCCCAATGGGCATTACGCCAGTGCAGTTCGCGCCCACCGTTTTCTGCCACTTCGCGTTTCTCTTCACGCCCCACCTACCTCACAGGGTGTTCGTTGTGAGGGGGGGAAGGGTAAGGAGATTGTAAGCCCCTTTGAGTCTCCTGCAGGAGAGAAAGGGGGGATATAAATCCAAACTCTTCTTCTTCGTCTTCTTCTCTTTGCCACCCGCTTTTTGCAGAAGGTTCCCACAGATGTTTGCTCTGCTTGCGGGTCATCCGCCCGCTGTTTCCATTTGTAAAGCACATGAATGAAATTAGTCCTCATGGCTGGTTCCACGCATGTGTCATTTTCCTTTCTGTTGTTGTTGTTTTCAATGAGGAGTCTTTGAAGCTACGAAAACTTGACATGAGTTTTCATACCAAGTCTTTGTAACTTTGAAACCATCTCATTGAAAGGGGAAAAAAAGAAGGGAAAATGACATGTGCAGAATCAGCAGTGAAAACTAACATCATTCATGTGCTTCACAAACAGAAATGGCGAACGGACGACTCACGAGCGAAGCAAAGGTCTGTGGGAACCGCCTGCAAAGGGTGGGCAGCACGGAGAGTCACAGGAAACATTTTCAGAACAACTTTAGGAGAAAAGTTGATAGTTTAGTGTTTTCGGAAAAGTCTATGTTGAGCAAAAATAAAAGGTCTTCCCAATATTTTTTTTGGGGGGGGGATTCCACCCCAAAACCCTTTTCTTAAATGTGCTGAAGATGTTTTATTTGTGTTGTGCGGAAAAGGCCAGTGTGTGTGTGTGTGTCAAGTGTCATCAAGTTGCTTCTGACCTGGGGGGCCGTATGAATTAATGTCCTCAACAACGCCCTGTTGCTGACGGCCTTGCTCAAGTCTGGCCAACTGAGGGCCTTTGTGGCTTCCTTTGTTGGAAGTGAAGGACTTTGTTACGCTGTTTCCTGCCTCAACCTACAGAGGGGGTTTTTACTAGAGAGCTAGTGGCTAGATAGGGACCTAGGGATTTGACACCTTTACTCTATCATGCTGGTTCTATCCCTTTGATGTTAGACTTATACTCTCAGGGACTTCCTTCCTTCCGGCTTCTTCCTTGACCCCTTCTCACCCACTTCTTCCTGCCATGCCTAGAGAGAGGATGGATGCTCCTCGCATCCATCTCCATCCAGCTAGATTAAGATAGCATAGTGACTCTATCTACCTACCTTTCTATCCAGAATGGAGTTCACTAATAAATACTTTTTATTAGATAAGAAACTATAACTGACTCCGACTTTCTTTTGTGTAAGCTTGCCGCACATTGGGATTCATCACGCACACGAGGTAAGGCTTCTGCTGTGTTCTAGCCACCCGTGCCGCTCTGCTAACTACGATAAAGAGATAATCTCCAACTACCAGGAGCTCTTATCCCAACAGGTTAATGGGCCCAGGATTTAAAAGCCCATATTTTTTTCTTTTTACTTTGGTGATTGAGATCCCAACCTTTGTTTTTTACCTGTGCGTGAAAGAGCTTGGCACTGACGGAGTTAAGTTTCTGCTAGTTTTTCCCAGAGGCTTAGAGAGTGCAGTCTCTAGGGATTTTTTGACAAACTTTTCTTTTGTACTGGCTTAACGACTTGAGCCATTGACTACAAAGATGACTTCTCTTCTCGATGGACGACTTCCTCTGATGATTTTGACGGAAGACTCGAGCTTTTCAGAGTGGCGAGCGAGATTGCGCGCTCTTCTGATCGCAGAAGACCTCATTCACGTTTTGGACGACACCCCACCAGGAAATGCTGCAACCGAGGCAGCAAAAACGGCTTGGAAGAAATCAAACTCTCGTGCCTGTGCTTTTATCATCTCAACCGTGAGTTCAGCCCCGCTTTCACACATAATTGATATGACTTCTGCTAAAGAGATGCTGGACACTTTAGCCAGACTGTACAATCGGGGAGGCTGGTCTAATGTCCATGTTTTAAAGCGCAGACTATATTTACTAAGGTACCAAGAAGGGACACCTTTCATGAATCACCTGCAAAAACTTCAGCAATGTTTCACTGCTCTTAAAAATGAACGCCAGGAAATGTCTGATCTAGATAAGCAGTCTGCATTATTTCTAACTCTACCAGAGACTTTTGCACCTCTCGTTGCCAATTTGGAACAGAGGGAAGGTTTAAAATTCTCTCAAGCTGTAGAAGAGATCAAAATGTATATTTCTCGTCAGGATGTAATGGCTGGAAATGCAGGGAAAAGTCAGCCCTCTCAGTCTTTGGAACATAATGCCTTTAAGGCATCCTTCCATTCTAAAACAAAAGGGCAGACCTTTAGAAATGCAAATGACCAGAGAGATGGCTATGGAGGAAGGGGAGCTCAACCCTTTAGAGGAAGGGGGGCCCAACCCGATGGAAGAGATCACGTGACCACCAGAGCCAGGGAAAGTTCCTTTGATGTGCAATTTGGCCACAGCAATAAAAATACCTATAGGCCATGCGGTCCCAACCAGGGATTCACCTCTAACAAAGAGATCATTTGTTACAAATGCCAACAGCCAGGTCACAAAGCGAATCGCTGTTTCAACAACAGCCAGCCACCAGGGGGAGACTCTTCGACTAAAAGATTCCCTAAGCAAGGACAATCTGAGCAAGCTTTTAAGAATCGAAATTTTTACACAGTGCAAATAAAAGGTGACAAAATGACTGTTTAATTGATAGTGGTGCCTCATGCAATGTCCTCAACAGATTAGACTTGTTTGTAGACCTGAGTAAAATCCCAGAACAAAGAATTTACATGGGAAATGATACGTATGTTCTCTCATCATATTCAGGGACTGCAGAGATCCCTTGTATATTGCCTGATAATGAAGTTGCTAATTTTACCATTGAAAATGCATATTATGCACCAGAGATGACCAATTCTTTGCTGTCAATAGCTGAAATGGAAAAGCAGAATTTTGAATTGAATTTTAAAATGGGAAATGTTATGTTACAAAGGAAGAGGAATTGTGTCTCATTGCATCTCAAATGAATGGACTGTACCACGTTAATCAATTGCCTGATGTTCCTATGAATGCAGAACAAGGTGAACTTGAACTTGAAAAATGCAATGATGATTTTCAAACCAATTTAGCAAAAGCCTGCAATCACAAAAATTGCTTGAGCATATGGCATCAACGCCTAGGCCACTGTGCAAATGATACAATCCTGAAAATGCATAAAGAAGCTTTGACTAAAGATATTGTTTTTTGAAAACTGTGAAACTAACTTTTCTTGTGATTCTTGTCTACAAGCTAAAGCTGTGAACACATCTTATCCTAAACAGAGTGAGAGAAAAACGAAGCAACCTCTGGATCTAGTGCACTCTGACATTTGTGGGCCACTTCCTGCAAACGATTGGTAAATTTAAATATTTTCTGACATTTATTGATGATTATTCTAGATATGTAACCACATTTCTTTTGAGAGAAAGATCTGAGACTTTGGACAGGTTTAAGGACTATGTCAGAATGGCGCAGAACAAGTTCCAGCGAAATATTCAAGTCCTACGGTGATGGTGCTGGAGAATACACATCCAGAGCGATGCAGGACTTCATGAAATCTGAAGGAATTCAACACCAGACCACGGTTCCATATTGCCCAGCTCAAAATGGCACTTCAGAAAGAGCTAATCGAAGTCTACTGACCAAGGTAAGGTGCATGCTCATTAATGCACACCTTCCTCAGCACTTCTGGGGAGAAGGAATCATGACAGCAACATACATACACAATAGGCTGTACACTAGAGCCACAGGCCTAACACCTTTTGAACTTTGGCAAGGTTACAAGCCATCAATGGCACACCTAAGAGTCTTTGGATGCAAAGCTTATGTATATATTTGCAAAGAAAAACGAAAGAGTAAGTTTGAACCAAGAGCCAAGAAAGCAATCTTCCTTGGATATTCTGCTCAATCAAAAGCTTATCGCTTGATGAACCCTGATACACATGAGATCATGATCAGCAGATCTGTTCAATTTGAGGAAAATGAAATGGCCATGTCTCCAGAGGGGGCACACAATGACCAGACCAAGCCCCGGCAAGACTGGCTGATGTATCCTGTTGCCAACGATGCACAGAGAGATGACAGCGCAGATTTAGATGACAACCAAGATGTATTTGATGAACCAGAAGAAATTCCAGATGTAGATGTTGAACCAGAGTACCTACCAGTACCAGCAGTTGCAGAGGGGGAAGAAATCCCAAGAGATGAGGTGAGACGATCAGAGCGTACAAACAAAGGAGTACCACCTGCAAGACTGGGACTTTCCTACCTCGCAAGACCAGCGTTAGATGAACCAAACCAATGGAAAGACTCTGATGAAATTTTTGATTCAACTGTCAACTTTACCACCATAAGAACTTTACTCAGCATAGCAGCTAGCAAGCAGATGCAAGTTCAACAGATAAAGATCAAATCCACATTTTTGAACAACGTGCTACTTCAAGCAGACTTTCAACAAAGTAAGGCTGACCAATGCCTTTATGTCAAGAACAGAAATGGAAAAAGGACTTATATTTTTGCTTTTAATGAAGAATTGCTTTTAGTCTATGATGACCAAGATGACTACAAAGGATTAATACAATATCTGAACCAACGACTTGAAATTAAGCGACTAGGAAATGTTGCACACTACTTAGGAATTCAAATAGAGAGAGAGAAAGACGGGAGTTTCCTTTTGAATCAACAACAGAAGATTACAGACCTAATCAACTTACTGGATCTACGCGATGCACATCCAGCTCCCATTCCCATACAAACGAGTTACATAAAGGAAGACAATTTCACTAAACAACTCTCTGATAACACTAAATATAAAGAAGCTCTAAATGAACTTTTGAGCATCAGTGCTCAAACCCGACCAGATATAAGTACAGCAGTCGGATTACTAAGCAGAAAGACTGCTTCACCAACAGTCAAGGACTGGAATGCACTGAAGACGCTTTCTAGATATCTGAAAGGAACCGCACATCTTAAACTGAAACTGCCAGCTACCAAAGATGCTACACTAATAGCTTATGTTGATGCAGATTGGGCCGGAGACTCAACTGACAGAGCATCTACCAATGGGCAGATCATTTTCTTTGGCAATGGTCCTATTAGTTGGTCTAGTACTAAACAAGACATAACAGCAGCATCTACCACAGAAGCAGAATATGTGTCTGCTGCTCACGTTTGTCACGAATTACAGTGGTTATGCCAACTCCTAAAGGATCTAGGCATAGACACACCACTTCCTATACCAGTGTATGAAGATAACCAAAGTTGCATTAAACTATCTAAACAAGAAGATGTGAAGAAGCGCACCAAGCACATTGATGTGAAGTACCACATAGTGAGAAGACTGCAAAAGAATGGCTTCATTCAACTGATCTACTGCCACACCACTGAGATGCTTGCAGACCTTTTCACTAAACCCCTACCGAGACCTGCTTTTGAGAAGTTTAGAAGCAAGATAAGCCTGACTACCTGAGTCAAGAAACATCGAGAGGGGGTGTTGGAAGTGAAGGACTTTGTTACGCTGTTTCCTGCCTCAACCTACAGAGGGGGGCTTTTTTACTAGAGAGCTAGTGGCTAGATAGGGACCTAGGGATTTGACACCTTTACTCTATCATGCTGGTTCTATCCCTTTGATGTTAGACTGATACTCTCAGGGACTTCCTTCCTTCCGGCTTCTTCCTTGACCCCTTCTCACCCACTTCTTCCTGCCATGCCTAGAGAGAGGATGGATGCTCCTCGCATCCATCTCCATCCAGCTAGATTAAGATAGCATAGTGACTCTATCTACCTACCTTTCTATCCAGAATGGAGTTCACTAATAAATACTCTTTTTATTAGATAAGAAACTATAACTGACTCCGACTTTCTTTTGTGTAAGCTTGCCGCACATTGGGATTCATCACGCACACGCACGCACACGAGGTAAGGGCTTCTGCTGTGTTCTAGCCACCCGTGCCGCTCTGCTAACTACGATAAAGAGATAATCTCCAACTACCAGGAGCTCTTATCCCAACACTTAACAGAGTCCACCCATTTCAGGTTGGGTCCTCCTCGCTTCTTGCTGCCTTCAACTTTTCCTAGCATGATTGTCATTTCAAGAGACTGGACGTGGCCGAAGCACAGGCAGGTGAGAGGCCACAGGTGTTGGTGAGGCTGCCAGCAATTCTACAGCCTCAGTGGGGAGTCCTGCGAACGCCTCCCTTGCGCAGAAGGGCATCTGTTGTGACTTGTGATGCAAACCTAACAGGCCCGTTTTGGGGCTTAGCAGAGCTCTGCTGCCCTCTAGTGATCAGGGGTGGACCAGTATGGTGGCCATACGCAGCTCAAAGGACCAGCCCCCCACTGAAGGGAAAAGACCGAAAAGAGCCCTCCCAAGTTCAGTGTCTCTGTCAGTCCTCCAAAGAAGGCTACACAGAGAATACTGGCACTTCCTCAGGAGGAAGGTGGCTCAGGATGAGTTGGGTATACACATATATTAGCAAAGCGGAACAGAAGAGACAGATTCTCAGTTGCTTTTTATAAATGAGTTTACTAACTATAAAATAAGAGATCCTTTCTTTCCTGTTACACATCTACATTACTGTATGTTTGGTTACATCTTGCTACCTATCTGCTGTCTCACATGATGTTCCCTACCTTGTGTCTCCGCTCTGGTGTCCTGTCTGCTCAAACAAAGAAACAGAGTTAATGTCCTGTCGAAGGCTTTCATGGCCAGAATCACTGGGGGGGGGGTTATGGGGTTTCCGGGTTGTATGGCCGTGTTCCAGTAGCATTTTCTCCTGACGTTTTGCCTGCATTGGTGGCTGACATCTCCAGAGGATCTCAAGATGCCAGCAACAGATGCAGGGGATACATCAGGAGAAAATGCTCCTGGAACACGGCCATACAACCCGGAAACCCTACAACACCCCAAACAGAATTAACTTTATAACTTCATAAACAGTGACTTCAGCAACTTGTTTACATACAATTAACCCTTTTATTACTGAGTTGTGACAGACACTTGCAACATCCCAACAGGATGTTTAAAGCCGCAGCCAAAATCCTGACTCACCCTCCCCACCCTCCCCAAATGAAGCCGGTGGGATTGCAACCCAAGTTAAGGGATGATCTGAAAATTAAAGTGTAAAATGGAAGGAGAGACCGTTTCACTGGGGGGGTGGGTGTGTGTGTGAAGGGGGAGTGACTACAGGTGAGAAGCCTGGGCTTGTAAGGACATCAGGAAAGTGGAGGTTCAAGTGCTGATTGTGCAAACCGCTCAACACCAATTGCATGGCCAGCCTCTCCCCAAAGGAGAATGATCGTGAAAGCAGTGTGAACTGCAGCTCAGCCCTGCGGCCTGGAGCCAGCCAGGGAATGCCAAGATACTTTAAAGGCGTCTGAGTCTTCTGTGCCAGAAGGTTGGCATCCAAGGATACTGAAGGGACCTTGCTGAAATACGCTGAGGACCTTATTCAGACATTCTGGAAGAAAGCAAAGGTACAAAATGTTCTCCTCACCTTAAATGGCAGGCCTGACTTGACACCAGGGAAGGTATTAAAACAGATTTAGGACCAGGAGACCAGCCTGGGAATGCTGTGGGTGCCACATACGGCCTGGGACTTCCAGTGGCCTGTCTGGGCTTATGTGGAAGTGAGACTCCCCAAGTAATCCCCTTGTGTTACTGCATCGTGGCTGAGCCACCTGCCCTGTTATCTCCGTCCCTGGTGGCGGCTTTAGCTGCACTTTCTGCTGTGCGAGCACAGGCGCCCTCCCAAAAGGCCTGCATCGCAAGTGCACCTACTTCCCATGCTCTCTGGCTCCAATGGCTCTAGGCCCCCCTGGACTATGCAACTGTGCTGCTGCTGCCGCCGCTGCTGCTGCTGCATCAGGCAACCGCCGGACAGATTTCCGGCCTCTGCCCTGGGCTCAGTGATGTAGCGCCATCTGGTGACTTAAAGGGGCAAATGTACATCTGTTCAAGTTCTTTGATTACTGAAAACATCTGTTAGCATACCTCAAGGTGGCTTACAATATAAACAAAACATCAGTGATGAAAACCAGATGGAATACAATGATTCCAATTAGAACTGCCAATAAATGAAAGCTAAATTAGTGAAATACATTCCTAAAGTGTCCTGACTTGGATGGCCCAGGATAGCCCCTCCCTTCTCAGAAGTCAGAAGCTAAGCAGGGTGGTATTTGGAAGGGAAGCCACCCAGGAAGTCCAGGGCTGGCTGCTCCACAGAGGCAGGACACCCACCTCCGCCAGTCCCTTGCCTTGAAAGTTCTGGGCGGGGGGGGGGGGGTCTCCGTAAGATGGTTTCAACTTAGTGGCACCTTCAACCCCCATCTCATCTTACCCGAGATAATTTGCTTATGTCGCAACCATGAATCCTCAGCAAATGGTTGGCTTGGGGGGGGGGGGTGCTGCCCTGTGTGCACTCGCTGGCTGAGGGCTCCTCCTCATGCTCCATTTGGGCCAGGAAGCCCCCACGGGAAATGGAGGCCCAGGAAAGGCAGGAGGCTCAGGCTACAGCTATCAGCCAGCAACAGGCAGCGGCTGGGTGAGCCAGCAGGGGCTGCGAGCGAGTGAGCGACCATGGATGTGGGGGGCGGGAGAGACCCGCTGAGAGACTCTCCCACACTCCCTGGCTTCTCAGGCTCCCTGCGGCTGGCCCTTCAGCGGGACGGGGGGAGGCGTCCAGAAATGCAAAGGTTCTGATTCCCTCCCCCCTCCCCCCCGATCAGGCCTGTATCAATAGGAGTCTAGTGTCCAGATCGAGGGATGTAATTGTACCTCTCTATTCTGCATTGGTTGGACCTCACCTGGAATATTGTGTGCAGTTCTGGGCACCACAATTCAAAAAGGACATTGACAAACTGGAACAGGTCCAGAGGAGGGTGACCAAAATGGTAAAAGATCTGGAGTCCATGCCCTACAAAGAGAGAGGGGGCTGGGGATGTTTATTTTTATTTTATTTATTTATTGTTTCGGCTTTTATACCGCCCCATCCCCAAGGGGCTCTGGGCGGTGTACAACAAAGCGTAGATAAAATGAATTACTAAAATCTTTAAAACAGCGATACAAACAATAATGATAGTAATAATAGAGGCGTCCGACCAACCCCACTTTAAAAATTCTCCCCCGGAGAGGGGGGGGAGGAGAGCGGTGAGTCATATTAGATATGATACAGCTGGCCTCCACCCGGGCCAGGACCTTTACGGCCCTGGCCCCAGCCTGGTGGAACACTCTCCCACCATCTGTCCGGGTCCTGCGGGATCTTGGAGAGTTCTGCAGGGCCTGTAAGACTGAATTGTTCCACCGGGCCTTCGGGGAGGCCGGCCACTGATAGTGTGCGCCCCTCCTGCCCCTCCCTATTACCACTCTGGGAGCTACAACATCTATACCGCCCCTCTCTTCGGGAGGGGGTTCTTATTGTTAGTCTAATACTGGACGCCATATGGTTTATGGTTTATATGAAACGCTGTAATTTTATGTAATTTTATGTAATTTCTATATTTAATAATGCTATTGATTTTAAATGAGATTGTTATTGTCATATTGTTGATAATTCTTGTTGTTCACCGCCCAGAGCCCTTAGGGGATGGGGCGGTTTTATAAATATAATTATAAATAAATAAATAAATAGTGGCCTAGGTGGAAAGGCCAACTGGGGGGCACCATTTCAGCGGCTGGTCCCTCCAAAGGCCCAGCGGAACAACTCCGTTTTACAGGCCCTGTGGAACTCGCCAAGGTCCCGCAGGGCCCGAAAAGCCGGAGGAAGGGTGTTCCACCAGGCTGGGGCCAGAGCCGTAAAGGCCCTGGCCCACGTGGAGGCCAGCCGCATCATTGAGGGGCCAGGGACCACTAATAAATTGGCCTCCACCGAACGGAGAGGCCGTGCAGGGACATATGGGGTGATGCGGTCTCGAAGATACGAGGGTCCCAGGCCTCATAAGGCCTTGAAGGTCAACACCAACACCTTGAAGATGATCCGGAACTCCACCGGGAGCCAATGCAGCTGGCGCAACACAGGCTGAATAGGATCGTAAGTGGCGCTGCCTGTAAGTAAGCGTGCCGCTGCGTGCTGGACCAGCTTTAGTCTCCGGATCAAACGCAAGGGAAGACCCGCGTAGAGCGAGTTACAATAGTCCAATCTGGAGGTGACCGTTGCATGGATCACAGTGGCCAGGTCCACTTGGGAGAGGAAAGGAGCCAGCCGTCGGGCCTGGCGAAGGTGGAAGAAGGCAACCCGGGTTACATGGGCCACCTGGGTCTCCATTGAGAGAGACAAATCCAGGTGGACCCCCAGGCTGCGCACGGAGGGGGTCGGCGCCAATGAGACCCCCTCCCACACCAGCGGCTGGAAGATCCTGTCCCCCCGCCCTCGCGGCCAAGCCAGAGGATCTCCGTCTTCGATGGATTCAGTTTTAACCTGCTCTGCCACAACCAACCAGCAACTGCCTCCAAACAATGCTGGAGAGCCGCAGGGGCGGCGACCGCTCCCCCCTCCATCAACAGAATGAGCTGCGTGTCATCAGTGTACTGATGACAGGTCAGCCCAAAACTCCGTACCAGTCGAGCAAGGGGTCGCATATAGATATTAAATAGCAGCGGGGATAGTAGAACCCCCTGGGGTACACCGCAATCAAGCGGTCACTTCCGGGAGGCCTGATCCCCGCACCTCACTTGCTGACTTCGACCCCGAATGAGGCAATCCACTGAAGGACAGTGCCCTGCACCCCGGAGGCGGCCAGGCGGTGGGTCAAAAGGTCGTGGTCGACCACATCAAACGCTGCAGTAAGATCTAGCAATACCAGCAGCGCCGATGCGCCTCGGTCGAGCTGAATACGGAGTGTGTCTGTGACAGCGACGAGAACAGTCTCCGTCCCATGCCCAGCACGGAAGCCGGACTGGAAGGGGTCGAAGGCTGATGCATCATCCAGAAAGCCTTGAAGCTGCTCCAACACCACTCTCTCAATTACCTTCCCCGGAAACGAAAGATTCGAGACAGGGCGGTAATTGGCCAGATCCCTCGGATCTAAAGGTGGTCTTTTTAAGAGTGGGCGGACCACTGCCTCCTTCAACCCATCCGGGAAGACTCCTTGCTCGAGGGAGCCATTGATGATACTCAACAGATGGGGTCGTAGCTCCACCCTGCAGGTTTTTATAAGCCAGGATGGGCACGGATCCAGAGGACAGGTAGTTGGTCTAACAGCAGCCAGGGCCCTGTCAACAGCGGCTTCAGAGAGCAAGGAAAACTGGGCCAAACAAGGGCCTGAAGACGGCAAGGGAGCCTCCAGTTCACTAATTGTAGCCAACGTGGGGGGGAAGATCCTGGCGGAGCGACATGACCTTGTCTGCAAAAAAGCTCATAAAAGCCTCACAGCTGATGCTCAATTGTGGGTTTAAAGACCTCTCCGATAGGGAAGTTAGAGACCGAATTATACGAAATAATTGTGCCGGGCGAGAGCTAGCGGACGCAAGAGAGGAGGAGAAGAAAGCCCTCTTCGCCTCCTTCGTCGCCATCTCATAGGCTTTCATAAACGTCCTATAAGATGTTCGTGCAGCCTCGTCACGAGATTTCCTCCACACTCGCTCTAGACGTCTAAGCACCCGTTTCATATGGCGCAACTCCTCAGTATACCAAGGAGCACGCCGAGAACGGGGGCATAGAGGACGCCGGGGAGCAACAACCTCGATGGCATCGGAGGGCCGGGAATTCCAGTCCTCCACCTGCTCATCAAGTGTGCCGGCGGGTTCAGGGTCCCACAGAGCATTCAGGAAACCAAGTGGATCCATAAGTCTCCACGGGCGGGCATAAATTAGCCCGTCGCCTAGACAGGGGTGTCGTGGCGAGTCCACCCGGACCTTCAGGGCATAATGGTCGGACCATGGCACTCTGTTAACAGAGGATACGACCAAGTTTACCCCCGACCCAAAGACCAAATCCAGCGTATGCCCGGCCTCATGAGTGGGGCCGGAATTTATTAAGGAGAGACCTAGCGTCACCATGGATGACACTAGCTCCGCAGCCACCGTGCATGAGGCGGTGTCGACATGGACATTGAAGTCCCCCAAGACAATAAGCCTGGGGAACCGCAACGCCCAGTCCGACACCACCTCCAGCAGCCGCGGCAGGCCGTCTCCCAGTGCGCTAGGCGACCGGTACACCAGGAGAACGGCCAGCCTCTCCTCAGCCAACCACTTGAGGCCGACACATTCCATGCCGGCGATCTCCGGGACAGGGACTGCCCTAAAGGGGATAGATTCACGGGTGAACAAAGCCACCCCACCCCCCCGGCCCTGTGTTCGCGATTGGTGGAGACACGCGAAACCTGGTGGCACGACCTCGCACAAGGCGACGGTCTCACCCTCGCGCACCCAGGTTTCGTGACACATGCCAGGTCCACCTGCTGGGCTCCAAGAAAATCCTGGAGCACCTTGGTCTTATTGTTAATGGACCTGGCGTTAATCAACACCAAGGACGAAGCAGGGAGTCCCTGATACCAGCCACCATTGTTCTTCGGGATAGGTCGGAGGTCAGAAGGTGAACGAGCGTAGCCATATCTCGTGCGCCTTCTATCATATGGCCACCGCCTACCGCAATATCTTCCCCATCCCATCAGCACTGGGATCCCTAGCCCCAAAGTTGGTGCCCCCATAACTCTGCCAACTTCCCTCCACCCAGAGCCTGACTAAACTAACCCCCCTAAACTAAACTAGTTTAGTTCAATGAAGAGAAGGTTAAGAGGTGACATGATAACCATGTTTAGATAAAGGAAGGGATGTCGTGTTGGTGAGGGAGCAAGCTTGTTTTCTGCTGCTCCAGAGACCAGAACCAGGAGTCATGGGTTCAAGGTGCAGGAAAAACTTCCTGACAGTCACGGCTGTTCGCAGCACTACCTCAGAGCGTGGTGGCATCTCCTGCTTTGGAGGATTTTAAAGAGTGGTTGGATGGCCACCTGTCAGGAGTGCTTTGATTATGTGTTCCTGCATTGCAGGGGGGTCAGACTTGATGGCCCTTGGGGTCTCTTCCAATTCTGTGATTCTATGGTCTGTTCAAGAAAAGCAGTTCTGTGTGAGCAAAAGTCTTTATTTAGAAACAGCCTATCAGGGAAATCTGTGGCATCAGATGTCTATTGACAGAACTGGGAACACTTGCCAAAAAAGCCCCTTTCAAATAGGAAAGAGGACTCACACCCCCCCTCACTACAGGCCCCACCTCCTGTCCCAGAGAAATTGATTCTTCTCTCTCAGCTGGAGAGGAATGGGGCTGGCCTGATTGCGTTCTATTCCATCCAAGCCAACACAGGAAATAGCCCCAGGTGTCTAACTAAACAGCAGGCTGTACATTCCCAGGACTACATTCGAGGCAGGGAGGGGGAACGGAAACTACCTTGCCCACTTCCCATCGGGAGGGGAATTATGGCCAAGCCTGGTGGGTGACTGGGCATGATAAACCCCCCCCTTATGAAATGAATGAGAGCAATCCTATAACCCCCCCCCTTCATCTCCTCCTCTCCTGACTGAACATTCCCAAGCCCCTCCGACAAGGGTGAGGACAGGGCTCCGTCCAGCTCAGGCAGACCACCAGCCACCCCCAAGACTTTGAGCAACCCTGCCAAGACCACCCCCCTCTCCTCTGGAATCTGCTTATTTGCCCACTCTTGGAATCCTGAGCAAGGGGATCCTGGGGGGTGGGGGGGGAGTCTGATCAGCCAAAAAAAAATAGAGGCAGGTAACAAGCAATGGCCAGCAAGTGTCAGGCATTTTTAAAGAAGAGTTGGATTTATATCCCCCCTTTCTCTCCTGTAAGAAGACTCACAGGGGCTTACAAACTCCTTTCCCTTCCTCCCACCCCCAACAAACACCCTGTGAGGTAGGTGGGGCTGAGAGAGCTCCAAAGAACTATGACTAGCCCAAGGTCACCCAGCTGGCATGTGCTGGAGTGCACAAGCTAATTTGGTTGCCCAGATAAGCCTCCACAGCTCAAGCAGCAGAGCAGGGGATCACACCTTGTTCTCCAGATTAGAGTGCACTTTTTCTGAACCGCTCCGACACTGCTGCTCCCGTTACTTTTATTTAGAACAGGGTCCCCAATCTTTTTGAGCCTGTGGGGGCACAGTTGGAATCCCAAAATATCATCACGGTGGACACAGCCAAAAAATGGCTGCCTCAGAAGGCCCAGCCAGGCCCAGAGTGGCCGCCGCCGCTCTTCAGTCAGGCAGGAGGATCTGTGTGTCGTGGTGGCAGCTGCTGCCGAAGCTACACTTTAAAAAACCTGAAAGCCAATCAAATTTCCAAAGGCCAATCAGAAGCCTTGCTGGGCAAAAGACCCACCTGCTCCCACACATTTTCTAAAAACACTTGGCAGGTGCCAGAAGGAGAGTCGGTGGATGCAATGATTTAGAACATAGGTGTCAAACTCAGGCCTCCAGATGTTCATGGCCTACAATTCCCAGCAGCCCCTGCTAGCATGGCCAATTGGCCCTGCTGGCAGGGGCTGATGGGAATCGTAGGCCATGAATATCTGGAGGGCCTGAGTTTGACACCTATGATTTAGAACAACCAAAAGATGGTTGTTGTGAGTTTCCCAGGCTGTGTGGCCGTGGTCTGGTAGTTTTTGCTCCTAATGCTTTTGCCCACATCTGTGGCTGCCATCTTCAGAGGCATCATGTTGTTACCGCCAGGAAAATAGGAAAAATATTTTCCTGAGCCTGCCACCAAACAGCTGTGAGGCATTTATGAGCTTTTTTGCTGATAAAGTCGCGTCGCTCAGCCGCGACCTTCCATCCACATTGGATACAATTAGCGAACTGGAGACTCCCTTGCCGTCTTCCGGCCCTTGTTTGGCCCAGTTTTCCCTGCTCTCTGAAGCCGCTGTTGACAGAGCCTTAGCTGCTGTTAGACCTACTACCTGTCCTCTGGATCCGTGCCCGTCTTGGCTTGTAAAAACCTGCCGGGCGGAGCTACGACCCCATCTGTTGAGTATAATCAATAGCTCCCTTGAGCAAGGAGCTTTCCCAGATGGGTTGAAGGAGTTTTCCACCCACTCTTAAAAAGACCATCGTTAGATCCGAGAGATCTCGTCAATTACCGCCCCGTCTTGAATCTTTCGTTTCTGGGGAAGGTAATTGAGAGAGTGGTGTTGGAGCAGCTTCAAGGTTTTCTGGATGACGCATCGGCTTTCGACCCCTTCCAGTCCGGCTTCCGTGCTGGGCATGGGACGGAGACTGTCCTCGTCGCCGTCACAGATACACTCCGTATCCAACTTGACCAGGGCGGATCGGCGCTGTTGGTGTTGTTAGATCTCACCGCAGCGTTTGATGTGGTCAACCATGACCTTTTGACCCACCGCCTGGCTGCCTCCGGAGTGCGGGGGACTGTCCTTCAATGAATAGTCTCGTTCCTCCGGAACTGGAATCAGCAAGTGAGGTGCGGGGATGAAGCCTCCCAGAAGTGCCCGCTTCAATGCGGTGTACCCCAGGGGGCGCTATTATCCCCGCTGTTATTTAACATCTACATGCGACCCCTTGCTCAGCTGGTGCGGAGTTTTGGGCTGATCTGTCATCAGTACGCTGATGACACACAGCTCATTCTGTTGATGGAGGGGGGGAGCAGCCGCTGCCCCTGCGGCTCTACAGCACTGTTTGGAGGCGGTTGCTGGTTGGTTGCGACAGAGCAGGTTAAAACTGAATCCATCGAAGACAGAGATCCTCTGGCTTGGCCGCGAGGGGGAGGTCAGGACTTTCCAGCCGCCGGTGTGGGAGGGGGTCACATTGGCGCCGACCCCCTCCATCCGCAGCCTGGGGGTCCACCTGGATTTGTCTCTTTCGATGGAGACCCAGGTGGCCCATACAACCCTGGCTGCTTTTTTCCATCTTCGCCAGGCCCGGCGGCTGGCCCCCTTCCTCTCCCAAGTGGACCTGGCCACGGTGATCCATGCAACGGTCATCTCCAGATTAGACTATTGTAACTCGCTCTTCGCAGGCCTTCCCTTGCGTTTGATCCGGAGATTAAAACTGGTTCAGCATGCAGCGGCGCGCCTGCTGACAGGTAGCACCACCTGGGAACACATCCAGCCTGTGTTGCGCCAGCTGCATTGGCTCCCGGTGGAGTTCCGGATCATCTTCAAGGTGTTGGTGTTGACCTTTAAGGCCTTACGCGGCCTGGGACCGTCGTATCTTCGAGACCGCATCACCCCATATGTCCCTGCAAGGCCTCTCCGATCAACTGAGGCCAATTTACTAGTGGTCCCTGGCCCTTCGGCGATGTGGCTGGCCTCCACGCGGGCCAGGGCCTTTATGGCTCTGGCCCCGGCCTGGTGGAACGCTCTCCCTCCAGCTGTCCGGGCCCTGCGGGACCTTAGTGAGTTCCGCAGGGCCTGTAAGACGGAGCTGTTCCGCCGGGCCTTTGGAGAAACCAGCCGCTGACTGTGCCCCCTCTCCTCTGGCCCCCGACACCTGGGTCGTTTGTCACCCGAGGAGACCTACCATTCCCTCCCCCTTTTTTGGGGGGAAGAGGGAACTTAAAGTTGGAATGTCGGACGCCACTTATATTTTATTCTGCTGTGATTTGTTGTATAACTGTTAGAATTCATTTTATGGTTTTACCGCTGCCTTAATGTCTTTAATGTTTTTAAGGTTTTAACGGTCTTACAGTGTTTTATATGTTGTACATCGCCCAGAGCCCTTCGGGGATGGGGCGATACAAAAATCCAAGAAATAAATAAATAAATAAATAAAAACTACACTGGCTAAGGATCAGAGCAAAGAGACCAGTGTTGTCCAAAAATCTCCACAAGGCTTGGAAAGAGCGTGTATATTCAAATGTGCTGGTATTTCACATGGTTTCCTTCTTGCCTTTGTCCCTTTTAAGGATTAAAGTAAGCCCCCTCAATGTTGAATTTATTAGCTGCCCAATGTTTAGGATTATACTTTAGTTAATTTAAGGTTTTGTTACTGTTAATTTAGGATACTCTTGCTTATAGGTATATGTGCTTGTACTGTATTGGAGGTTCTTTAAGCTTTCCTTTAATATTTAAGTTTAGAAATGTTATTTTAAATATTTGTGTCTATGGGTAAAAGCAATAGCTTGTAACAGCTGATATTAAGAGTCAAGAAAGCTAGCCCTGGAATTCAGTTTGGGCCAACACCCGGTAGATCTCTTTAGCGGAAACAAAGACCCCTTGGATTTACAAATTGAATCTGATGACGGCACCCCAGATATCCCAGCCGTTGAAGAACGTGCCAAGATCACCATTGGACCATTTGAACTTTATTTTGTTGCGGGACTGAGGCGCGGGAGCCTCAGGTCATAACTCAAGGAAGCAGCCCATCTGATAAACAGGCTCACCCAGTTTTATGAATGGACTCTCTCCGCTATCCATTTCAGCATTAGCGTAAAGTCTCGCGGGAAGACGCCTGACCGCGAGATTTCATGGTCCCATTCACAAAGTTGTAATTGTATCTTTTCTTTTATGTGTTGATGTTTCTGTATTGTTGTATGGTAAGGGACCTGCCCCCTTACCTGCCCCCTTGCCCCTTTTGATGTTTGTGTATAAAAGTTCTAGCGCTTGGCTACAAAAGCGCGATTCCCCTGCCTGAGCGGTAGCAACCACTTATGAATAAAATACTTTGCTTTGAAGAACACCGGCTTCCTGCGCCTCACTACATTGCCTGAGCTGAAATTGTAACCTCTATCTGTGGGTTCTGTGGGGCAGTACTTGGAATGAGTTTGCAACAACAATTTTTAAAAACAAAATGGTTTACTTTCTTAACAAATAACATATAACTTCAACAATTAAAATCACATTTCAAGGTCCCGTTCAGATTGCATTTTCAAGTCCTTATATTTACAGTCTACTGATACTGCCAAGTCCAATTCTTCTTTGCAAGTGGGTTGGCTCCTGAAGACTCCAAGGGCTTGGTGAACAGGATTCAACATGATGAAGGTTTCCAGGAGAACTCTCACCCATTACAACCACAAAAAGAAACCCTGAAACATAAATGACCTGGAAGTAGGGGTGGGTAGTGTGGTGGCCAAGTTTGCAGATGATACCAAACTATGTAGGGTGGTAAGAACCACAAACGATTGCGAAGAGCTCCAAGCGGACCTTGATAAATTAGGTGAGTGGGCTAAGAAATGGCAAATGCAGTTCAATGTAGCAAAATGTAAAGTGATGCACATAGGGGCAAAAAACCAAACTTCACATACATGCTACAGGGGTCAGTGCTATCAGTCACAGACCAGGAAAGGGATTTGGGCGTCTTAGTTGATAGTTCCATGGGAATGTCAACTCAATGCATGGCAGCTGTGAAAAAGGCAAACTCTATGCTGGGGATAATTAGGAAAGGAGTTGATAATAAAACTGCAAGGATTGTCTTGCCCTTATATCAGGGGTCCCCAAACTTTTTAAACAGGGGGCCAGTTCACTGTCCCTCAGACTGTTGGAGGGCCGGACTAAAAAAAACTATGAACAAATTCCTATGCACAAATGATTGTAAAATGTTTGATTTCACCTTTCAGCCTTTCTGTCATGGTCTACTTTTAGAACAGTGACCAAAGTATGTTAAGTACAGGGTGGGCTCCAAATATTGTTGGCGAGGCTGTGGAATACCTTCCCCTGTAAAAAAAAAAAGCAGAACTTCCCCAATGAAGCATTCCATCTAACCCAGGATCAGGTATCTTCCTGGGTTCTTTCCTCCCTAGCAACCAGCGAGCGATTCGCCAGCCTGGCTGATGCCAATGGGAGTGGGGCGGAACAGAAAGCCTGAGAGCAACACATGGAGTAGCCGAGAGGGAAGGGCGGAGCAGGCGCTGCCACATGTAAGGTTTCCAACTCTGGGTCAGAAAATTCATGGAGATTTGGGGGTGCCATCATGTAACTGCAATCAACAGCCGTTGGGGCCGGTTCCTCCTCTCCCTCGAGCCCCCACTGCACATGAATGGAGCCATCGTTGCCATGCCTGGCGGGCTGGATAAATGCCTTCAGGGGGCCACATTTGGCCCCCGGGCCATAGTTTGGGGACCCCTGCCTTATATAAAGCAGTGGTGCGACCGCACTTGGAGTACTGTGTTCAGTTCTGGTCGCCACATCTCAAAAAGGATATCGAAGAGATAGAAAAAGTGCAGAGAAGGGCAACGAGGATGATTGAAGGATTGGAGCACCTTCCTTATGAGGAGAGGCTGCAGCGTTTGGGACTCTTTAGTTTGGAGAGGAGACGTCTGAGGGGGGATATGGTTGAAGTCTATAAAATTATGCATGGGGTAGAGAATGTTGACAGAGAGAAATTTTTCTCTCTTTCTCACAATACTAGAACCAGGGGGCATTCACTGAAAATGCTGGGGGGAAGAATTAGGACTAATAAAAGGAAACACTTCTTCACGCAACGTGTGATTGGTGTTTGGAATATGCTGCCACAGGAGGTGGTGATGGCCACTAACCTGGATAGCTTTAAAAGGGGCTTAGACAGATTTATGGAGGAGAAGTCAATCTATGGCTACCAATCTTGATCCTCCTTGATCTCAGATTGCAAATGCCTTAGCAGACCAGGTGCTCGGGAGCAGCAGCAGCAGCAGGCCATTGCTTTCACCTCCTGCATGTGAGCTCCCAAAGGCACCTGGTGGACCACTGCGAGTAGCAGAATGCTGGACTAGATGGACTCTGGTCTGATCCAGCAGGCTAGTTCTTATGTTCTTATGATCTTACAATAAACTCCAACATTTACAACATAGCAAAAATAAACAACTCCCTTCCCAGTAGTTCCCAACAATATTGCAGTTTACCTTAACAAGGTGTTAAGGGCTTATACAACCAAGGTCTGAGTCTGGTAGCCTTGTCTCCTCCAACTACATGAGGTCTGCTGCAGCCTCTTGCTGCTTTGAGTCTCCACCCCTTTCTGGGTCAACCCATTCTGACCATGGGGGTTACAAAATCACTTAATGTTACCCGAGAAGCAGTGGGAACAATGTCACGGTAAGATGTGTTTCTCTCTGTGGCACCAGACCATGGCCATACAGCCTGGGAAACCCCCAACAGCCAGTTGATTCTGACCGTGAAAGCCTCCGACAATACGACAAAAAGGTGCTTTAATCACAAACCGATATTTACTCAGATCACACCCTTCCTGCCCTTTCTTCTGTTCGCCTGTGCCACCCAGGTCAGGTGGAACACGACACACAGCAACACACATTAGAGGCTATTATGTGGCACTGGTGATGGTCAAAAGGCAATGTTTGCCCCCCCCCATTTATTATTATTTATTATTTATTTATTATTTATTTATGGGTTTTTTATACCGCTCTACCCCCGAAGGGCTCTGAGCAGTGTACAACATAGTTTCCTCTACACAGTGCATTGTGTCTGCACGTGATTGTCCAGCTGAGCTGTTTCACCTGGTTCAGAGATTTTTACATCATAAGCCAAGGAGTTGGACTCAGACCACACAACAGCCCAGTGTGACCAAATTGTGACTTTTCAGGCAAAATCACCCTGACCTGCTCTGGGTGGGTGCTGGTGTGGTTACGTGTCTAGTTGATGCAGCTTGGGCATATCTACTTGTTCAATCTATGCACCGGTTGCTTCTCAGCTTGTGAGTCCAAGGATACTGACAAGATCCATGGAGAGGTGAGCTCTAGCACTTATGTCCAGCTGATAAAAGCCACCAGAAGTGGGCTGGCCGAATGGGTGAGGGGCGTGGTAAATGCTCCCTTGAGAACGGCTCCAAGACTTCCCACTGCTTTGTGTCTGAGGCTGAGCTCTTCTGCTCACGGCAGAGGACCCTTTCTCAAGATGTCCCCAGGCGAGACTCAGCCTTTCTGTGGTGACGTGGAGAGAGTGTGTGGCAAATGCACATTTCCAATGGCTGCTCCAAATCTGTGGACCCCACCCCCACCCTTGCGCCACTGTCTAGTCCAAAACTGTGATTTTGCAACACATTTCCAAGTACGCACCCTCCTTGTTCACCACAAAATAAGGTGAAGACACAGGAACAGGATTTGGACTGTTCTGCACCAAAACATTATATTTGAATAATGTGAAGGCATCATCATCTTCCCAGTCCAAAAGTCGATTTGTTTGCTGTGTACAAAATGTGCGCTGCTGTTTCTTCTTGCCAAAAAATGAAACTTGAATAGCATTCCACTCCAAAGGAAACTGTTCCCATCTCTGGCAACCTGCCCGATTTATAGATGCCCAAAGGTAGAAGCCCAGCAGCCCCCAAAGTTGTACTCAGTAATATGCTCTTGATGGCAGGACCTGGGTCCCTCAGGCAAAGGGCCAGTGAAGAAATGGGATCAAAACCGCCCCGGGCTCTAGTGAAGATTTGAATACGGAGCAGTCTTTGAGGGCTTAATTTTCTGTGCTCCTCTCCTGCTTTCCGTTGGCAGCCAAAACTTGCCTTTTCACAAAGATCCCCACCAGACCTCTGCATAGCTCAGACTTCCTGAGGGTCAGCTGCAGATCCCAGCCCCTTCCTGCCTCCCCCTCCTTTCTCTTCTCGCCTCTCACCCTTCCTGGTCTCTGACCACCAGTGCTTCAGCGGCAGCCGAAACTGGGAAGGCAGCAACAGGCCGTGCTGGAGGGAAGAGGGATGGATGCTCTTTCATTCCCTCCATCCTGAGCAGGGGCAAAAAGTCCAGCTCCTGGATTCCAGTCCCTGCCCCCCCCCCCCCGCCTTGTACTTGCTGCCCTGCGTAGGTCAACCTTTCCTTTTTTAACTTTCTTTCCTGTGTGGGAGGCAGCTCGTGCCAGGAAGAGGTGGCCACTCACAGTCGCTGGCGGAGGATTCTTTCGGAGACTCACTCTCTGAGCAAGGTAAGCCCCCCGTGGACTGCGTGGATGGAGACGTCGGGATTCTTGGAGGCTGGTTGCTGTGGGTTTTCAGGGCTGTGTGGCCGTGGTCTGGTAGTTCTTGCTCCTGACGTTTCTCCCACATCTACGGCTGGCATCTTCAGAGGCGAGTCATGGTGAGATGTGTGTGTGAGACTATGTCATGGAGAGAAACACGTCTTCCTCTGAAGATGCCAGCCACAGATGTGCACGAAACGTCAACAGGGAAACATTAGCAGCAATAATAACTGCCAGACCCAAAAACCCACCAGAGCCCAATCAGGATTCCACTGCCGGCCTCTCCCGGGGGCTGTGTCCGGAAACAGGGGCCTTGGCTAGGTGGGGCTGGGAATCCAGTGCAGTTTGGAATGACTGAGCCAGCCGGGGTTCAGGCGCTAAACCTCTATCTCATGGAATGGGCGACTGGTTTCTTTCTGTATCATGATCCTGCAGAAACAGGATTCTGTTACTGTCTGTAGAAGTCACACTGAAGACATAGTTCTTTGTGGTTTGGCTTCTGTAGTCCACTGATGGAAAAACCTACATTGGACAATTTGTTTTTATGCCAACTGGAATTACAGGGCTCCCCTGCTTTGAATTTTGCAACCCTAAAATACAGAGAGGAGGAGGAAAAGGAAGAGGCGAATAGCTCTGCTAACCCTCGCTTAGCCTCTCTGGAGCAAGAAGGCCAG
The DNA here is from genome assembly GCF_021028975.2 of Sphaerodactylus townsendi. Classification (NCBI taxonomy): domain Eukaryota; kingdom Metazoa; phylum Chordata; class Lepidosauria; order Squamata; family Sphaerodactylidae; genus Sphaerodactylus; species Sphaerodactylus townsendi. Next base: position 5,869,484 of record NC_059425.1, on the reverse strand, counting down.
GACCACTGGCCAGAGTCCTGTTTCTTGCCACCCAAATGGTTGCTTGGGGTAGAGACAGGCACTTTTGGGGTTCTCTCCCAACCCCCAATTGAAATGTATGCAATACTTTCCTATCAAACCTAAATATATTTTATTGTTTTAACAAGTTAAAATGCCCAACTTATAGCTTAGTTAAAATTGTACTAACTGGCAGTCGTATGAAACTTTAAAAAATATAAATTTCTTGGGGTTATACAAGCAAAACTGCAAATATGTTGCACACCGGACAGGGAGGTTCAAACTGCTGCACTCTTCACTACTGCAGCACACACCTCTTAAGACTTGCAATCTACGTAGTATGCAAAAATAAAAGTAGGGCAGAAATTCTCACAACAGTTACAATAGATAGAACTACCTACATATTTGGATACCAAGTTAAACTTTGTAAAAACTGAATTCTTCTAGGGTGTTGTGGAATGCCATCTTACAATGCATTCCTCTGAAGATATACATAGGAATTACATTCTAATGGCCTTACATATACTATGTTTATATTACACATTTTGAATAAAACTTCATCTGACAAAAAAATTCACTTCAACAAAAAGAAAAATCATTGGAATTTTTCTCAGTGCTCCCAGTATTTACCAATCTTGCCTGAGGGCCAGAGCAAGGGACAGGAGGAGCTAATCAGCGTGGGAATACTTCAGGAATGATTAGTTAGAACTTTTTTAAAGTTTAGTTCATGCTTTGAAACGATGTAATTTGGGACGTAAACCCCAGAGGCTTCCGCAGATTTGAAGTTCAGGGATTTGAACTTGTCTGGGGAAGATGTTTGAGATCTGTGAATTCCCCTCATCCCCGTCTTTAACAAAAGGCTTCTGACAGAGTGAGCTGCAGGTATGGTTGAGTGGATCAACTGGGACTGGCCAAAGGATGGTTGCGTTTATTTACATTAAAAAATTACCTGCCTCCTTTCCAGAGGACTTCCTTCCTGGCTGTTGCATTTGTCTCAGATTCTGACTCCTGCGCAGGTGGGCTTTTGGTAAATGTTCACTACTCTGGAAAATGTTCCATGCCCTGTTAGAATAATAGACTATGGTCAGGGATCGTGCTTGACAGAAACCAGCATTTACAAAAGCTGGTGGTATTAGCGGGTCTGGTTTCCTTTGGAGTTTTGGAGGGTTTGTAAGACACAACTCTTCAGAAGGGGCTTCGGCTCTTTGTGATAAATGCCTTGCCGGTACTTTGTGTTTTGATTTTCTGATGGCTGTGTTCATTTAATTGTAATTTTGCTGTTTTTAAGAACTATGTTTTATATAATGTTTATCCCAGTTAAATGGGAGAAAGGTGACTGTATACATGTTTTAAATAAATAAATTCATTTATAGACTATTGAGATAAAAACAAGTCGTGGGCTTTAAAACCCCACAAGATGGTCCTCAACCCAGTGAAAGACGATAAAACAGTTTTTTAAAAGGTGACAGGCCTTATTTGAAAGTCTGGATAAGCAGACCGTCCACAATGCAGACCTTCCCCCCCCTGCCCCCCTCCTTATTCCAGATGAGTCTCACAATCCAGGCTCATCTGGGCTCCCAGCGAAGGGCAGGCAAGTAGGGGGGATCGTGCATTGCCTGTCTGTTGATGTCCTGCTAGTTCAACCCAAGAGCTCCGGGTCGGAGGCTCCCTGCTCAGGGCAGGATGGGCGCTTAACTGGCCAAATGCTGGGATTGCCAACTCTGGGTTGGGAAACACCGGGAGATTTGGGGAGTGGTGCCTTTGGAGGGTGGGATTTGGGGAGGGGAGGGGAGGGGCTTCAGCCGGGCGGGTGCCTCAACCTGAGATCAGGAGCGAGGGGTGGGAGGGTTGCTTCAGCCGGCCACCCCTCTGACGGGGCTGAATCTGGCTCCCCTGCTTGAGATGTTCCCTCCTCCTCCTGCCAGCTCAGTGATGGACGTGGGTCAGTGCCTGGTGGTCCTCCTCTCCTTGGCAAGCCAGGACAGGGGATGGCACTTGAAGGGGCTTGCAGAGTGTGCCAAAAAGTTCTCTGGGAACAATACCCCCTTGCAAGATGGTTAACTGGGTGAGGCTGAAGCCTGAGGGCCAGAGGGCACCTGTCCTCCGAGTGATGGGTCACCCCTTCCCTTTCTAGGGCTGCTGCTCCTCCCCTTCCCTGCTGCCTCCTTTGGGGGAGCTCCTTGGCTTCTGCCTCTGACTGCTGCTGCCTGGCAGGCTGGCACTATAGATCTTGGCCAATCTGCGGGCTTCTCTGGGCACACGTCCCGAAGCGCACTGTCCTTCTCAAGTGGCGCCCACCATTGGTGGGATCCAAAATTTTTAGTAACAGGTTCCCATGGGGGTGGGATTCAAACTGTGGCGTAGCACCAATGGGGCTGGGCGGGGCACGACGGGGGCATGGCTGGGCATTCCGGGGGCGGGGCATTCCTGGGCGGGGCTGTGGCAAGGACGCAGCCGCTGCGCCGGTCCTTGGGCGGGAAATGAATGCACGCAGGCGCAGGCTGCCACGCACGCCGGTGCACCTCCTGCTAGACCAGGGGTAGGGAACCTGCGGCTCTCCAGATGTTCAGGAACTACAATTTCCAATTGGCCATGCTGGTAGGGGCTGATGGGAATTGTAGTTCCTGAACATCTGGAGAGCCGCAGGTTCCCTACCCCTGTGCTAGACTGCTTCCAGTTCTGCGCGCTACTGCTGAGAGGAGGGGCGTAACTAAGGCAAAAATCACGTGGCAAAATCACCCATTAGTAACCCCCTCTCGGCACACACAAATAATTAGTAACCTACTCTTGGGAACCTGTGAGAACCTGCTGGATCCCACCTCTGGCGCCCCCGCTCACAAAGCGGATCTTGGAAACTTGGCGCCTTTGGGAATTGCCTCTTGCTCAGCGGCCTCTTGCTCAGTCCCTCGCTGTTTTCCTCTGTCCACGACTGAGTCTCTTCTCCTGACGTCTTACTTGGATTTAATGCACTTGCGGAGGGAGGCCCAGGCCCAGGGGTGGGATTCAGCCGGTTCGCACCACTTCAGCAGAACCGGTTGTTAAAATGGTGCTTGTAAGCAGCCACTTGTTTAATTATTTGAATTCCATCACCAGAACCGGTTGTTAAATGATTTGAATCCCACCAGTGACTCGGCCTCTGCACTAAGTGGAGGGTTTGGGATAACAGTTCTTTTGGGACAGCTCCAGTGGCCGGGGGAGGGGGGTGCGGGGGGGGGGTCTGTCCTGCTGACTCTTCTCCTCCTCCTGTGCGTGACTGCTGGACCTCGGCCATCTCATGGGGCTCAGGAAGGGAGCCAGGGGGAAGAAGAGCACAATTCTGCTCTGCGTACACATTCCTGGCAGCCATTCCGGGTCCTGGCCCTTCCCAGAGAAACTCCCAGCCCTCTAACGTGTTGGCTGTTGTGCAGCCTTTGAGCACACGGGCGTGCAGAGCTGTGTGGGAAGGAGAGGAGCAGCAGTGGCAATGCATAAGGGGTGGCCCTTCGGGCTGGCTGTCCTTTCCAAGCCTCCTCCCTCTTCGGCTGATGCTCCCGACTGGTCATCGCCCACTTGCTCACTTCCTATAAACAGGAAAATGGAAACGAGCTGACATGAGCTCTGGGGGTAAATGGCAGCTTCCTGTCCGCGTGCACGGGGGGGGGGGCGGGGGATGGGAACTGATAAGGGCAGAAGGAGAGCCACGGGTGATTCTCCATGCCAGCAAGAGCACTCTGTGGCCGGCAACTAATCCCCGCCACAGCTTCTGTTTCGTAGTCCTTACAGACGGGTGGTTCTTTATCACTGTATGTTGTTGGCTCGCAATTGGCAGAGATAATTTGTTGTTTCCCATGTCAGGCCTTGACACATTTCCTTTGGATTTAGGAGTCTGGCCTCACTCGCCCACACCAAATACAGGGTTTTCTCAGTCGCATTAAGCAGCTGTAATATTGCCTAAGCTATAAGTGGGCTCCCAACAGGCCTGAACAAACGTGTCCCTTGGTATTTATCAGGGGCTGTTCTTGACCTCCGTGCCGCAAAAAGCTTCAACAGTCCATTTGCACACATCGAGCCTCTGTTAAAGAGACAGGACATTTCTCCCCCCAGCAGTGGGCAACCTGAAGTCCAGCAGGTCTAAGCGGGAGGGGGCCTCAGTGGCAGCTGGCCCAGGGCTCTGGAATGCCTCCTCCGACCAGGGGAGCAGAACTGCCGCTTCTTTTTCGGAGGGGGGCAACTTGCACATGAGGATGGTTTCCCGAAGAGACCAGTCCAGGAAAAATGTGGGCGTCAGAATATGCTGTCTTTCCCTGCCTCCCCCTATCTCTTCTTCCGTTTCCTTGTCATTTTTTGAAGCAACATCAATTTGATTATCCAGCAGCAACGTCAGACCCACGATCACCCCCAGGCTGTTCACGGGTTCAGCAAGGGTCAGCCGAACCCCACTGAAAGCAGGGAGCAGAATATCCTTCAAGATCCCCACCTTTCTCCTAACCGATGTTGTCTTTCCCAATCTTTGCTTCAGTTTATTCAGCCATTTAACCACAGCAGCCAAGCAGGGATCCAGGACCTGTACTCCATCACCAGGAGATTTAGAGGACAGGCAGGCAGGCAGGCAGGCAGGCAGGCAGGCAGGCAGGCAGGCAGGCAGGCAGGCAGGCAGGCAGACAGACAGACCCCAAACCTATAAATGATTTACATGGAGGTTGAAGAGCCCGGGGGATAGGATTGCACAAGATAGATCTCATACCAAGGATAGCTGGTCTCCAATGGCAATTCTTTGAGTCTGGTTAGTGAGGAATCATTCCAGCCAGTCCAACACATTTATTTATTTATTTATTTATTTACTTACTTACTTACTTACTTACTTACTTACTTACTTACTTACTTACTTACTTACTTACTTACTTACTTACTTACTTACTTACTTATATATATTGGACTTTGTTGGATTTTATAGGCCGCCTCACCCCCGAAGGCTGCCTCTGATGTCTACTTCTGCTTGATCATGACCACTGAATGGAAGCAAGAATAATCGTTGGGTATTTTCCTTCCATTCTATTTGCATGGCAGTCTAGTGCAGGGGTCAGCAACCTTTACCACCCAAAGAGCCATTTGGACCCGTTTTCCACGGCCCCGAAGATCTACCGAGCTGGAGAGGCGGCTCCACACGGAGCCGGCTCTGGTTCGGCCCCTCCACTAACCTTTTCCTTCCAGTGCTGGGAGGCGGAGGCGCCAGGCAGGGAAACCCCCTCTGCCCGACAGAGCAAGCAGCCGCCTGCTCCATGGAGCAGAGGGGGGGATGGCAGACGGAGGATGGCAGCTGCTCTGGAGGGACATGCCCACGCTACCCTCCGATCTCCAGGCCATGTGGAGCCACAGTATAAGGCTGAAAGAGCCACATGCGGCTCTGGAGCCACAGGTTGCAGACCCCTGGTCTAGTGGGCCTGCTTCACAACATTCGCTTGGTGTGTACACTGACAATCGTCTGTACGAAAACACAAGAACACACGCACCTGTGCATCTACTGAATCAGATCCTCAGTCTGACGGAGGTGGTAGGAAAGACACATTTTCCTCCCGTGGCTTTGGAATGTCCACGAACGTTGCCCTCGGCTGCCTTTAAGCTTCAGCGTGGGACCGGAGTGTGTTACTGAGCAGACTTATGAAGAATAGAACCAAATCTCTAACTGTCCTTCATCTCCGAGCCTTCAGTCCTCCTGGGCGTCTTTCTTGCCTCTGCTCCAGCTTCTGCAGTTGTCTCTGCCTGGTTGTCAGGGTCATAACTCCCGGTGGGCAGCATCTGAGTGAACAAATACAAATCAAACTCTGGAAAGACAGAGGTAATACTGGATGGGAAGGCAGAGATCTTGAAGGATATTATCCTTCCTATTTCTGAGGGGGATCAGCCGTCGACCCTGAAGACTCAGCTAAGAGCCTGAAGGTTATCCTGGATCCAACGAGGCTGCTGGAGAAGCAAGTGGCAAAAAAGACTTTCTTCCAGCTCAGCCTAGCCCAGGAGACGGCCCCTGCCTTGGTGCAGCTGCTCATGCGGCCACCGAGATTCTTTGCAGGGCGACATCAAGACCAAGCCGGTGCAATGATGGGGTGCATCAGGCTCCCCTCAAAATCCATTTGGAAACTTCATTTGGGGCAGAAGGACCCAGTTCACTCGTTATTGGGGACCAGATGCAGCAGGCCTATTAGTGCCAACCTACAGTCACTCCCCTGACTGCCCATCAGTCACTGGGCTCAATTGAAAAAATAGGATCTCACCTACAACGTCCTTCCCGGCCTTCAGCCCCAAATACCTGCAGGACGGCCTCTCCCCCTTTGCTCCACCACCACAGCTTTCCTCACCCAAGCGAGGCTTTCTCCGGGTGGCCAACTTCCTTGTCCGTTGCGGCCTCCACCTGTTGAATGGCTGCCCGAGGAGGTCAGGAAGGCTCCACCTCTTCTGGCTTTCTACAAGGGACTCAAAACTGATTATTGAAGGGGGGGGGTTCTATGCAGGCAACGGGACGGCACCATTACAAAAGGCTTCACAGTGACACTTGGATAAATTACTGGAGAGGGTGGCCTGCGTGTGTCTTGGCTGCTGCTGCATAATTTTGCATTATTGAATATGTCATGTTAACACTTCTGTTTGGCTTCAGTTGTAGTTTTTAGATTTCTGGCTGGACCTACAAACCACAAGCTCTTTCACTTTGTGATGAGTGTCCCATCTTGTGTAATTATGTAGCCTCAGCTTATGGGTTCTGTGGGGCAGAACTTGGAAGGCGTTGGCGACAACTACATTTTAAACAAAATGGTTTACTTTTCCTTAACATATAACACTTAAATACTTATTTAACATAACAGTTCAAGGTCCTGTTCAAGTTTCATTCCAAGTCCTTCTAATTACAGTCTGATGATGCCAAGTCCGTTTCTTCCTGCTGGTGGTCGGCTCATGGAGAGGCTGGGTGAACTGGATTCAAGATGATGAAGGCCCCCAAAAGAACTCCCACCATGGCATTTATTATTTTATTTATTTTGTTCGATTTATGAGATGTCCTTCAGTAAACAAAGACATTTGCTGGGAGAGTCATTCGCTGGGTGTACAAACTAGTATTAGAGACAGCTGGCTGAGGCCCAGATGGGAGCAACAGAACAGGCAGAAGAGGACAGTGGTGGGAGCAGGAAGGAAACCCTGCCCTAGAGCATCTTCCCGGGATGCAGGGATTGCAGCACCCAAAGTCTCTTGAGCAGTCACAGCTGCTGCCTTGGCCTGTGATGGTCCTTAAGCATTAAAGAGCCACCTGTGACGCAGCAAGGCAGGTTGTGCTGTCCATGTGCACCTTCCTGCCGGAGTTGGCGCTTTCCCTGTGCACCACGTCTAGCGTGACTCCTGCCTCCCTGCAGACATCTGGAAGACGACGGCTGGTGTCTGTCTTGTGCTTCAGAGACCGGGCACGACTGTTCTGCCTGAGCCATCAGGTTGCCGAACTTCCAGAGTGTGGGAATAGGCAATGTCTGGTATACTGAGAAAAGGAGGAGAAGACCCTGCAGGGGGCAACGAGAGGGCAGTGAAACAGAGCAGAGAGGTCAGCCCCGTCTCTCCTGTCAAGGGTCACTCCTGGTCTGTCTCCAGATTGCTGCTCTTATTTTATTTTATTTTATTTTATTTTATTTTATTTATTTATTTATTTATTTATTTATTTATTTATTTATTTATTTATTTATTTATTTGTTTGTTTGTTTGTTTGTTTGTTTGTTTGTTTATTTGTTTGTTTGTTTGTTGGGTTTATAAACCGCCCTCCCCCGGAGGGCTCAGGGCGGTGTACAATACAAGTAGAGCACAATCAATTTAAAATACAATAAATATAAGTTAAGATGGCTCTAGTAAAAATAAACCCTACCCCATTAAAATGCAGCTGATAAACTAATATTAACATTAGCTCAAGATGGCGCCTACCATCTATTCCCTCTAAAACATACACCAGAAAAGAAGGGCGGTAGGGGCCACATGATATTACAGCGGCAAGCAGAAGGGAAAGAAGGAAGGAAGGGGCCCCTTATCAACAGCTAGTCTCCCCAAAGGCCCGGTGGAACAGTACGGTCTTGCAGGCCCTGCGGAAATCAGCGAGGTCCCGCAGGGCCTGGACAGTTGGTGGAAGGGCGTTCCACCAGGCGGGGGCCAGAGCTGTGAAGGCTCTGGCCCGGGTGGAGGCTAGCCGTATCATGGAGGGGCCAGGGATCACCAGTAAATTGGCCTCTGCCGAACGCAGAGACCGATTCGGGACATATGGGGTAAGACGGTCCCGCAGGTACGGAGGTCCCAGGCTGCACAAGGCCTTAAAGGTTAACACCAGCACCTTGAAAGTGATTCGGTATTCAATGGGTAGCCCGTGCAAGCGGCGAAGCACAGGTGTGATGTGTTCTCTCATGGCACCCCCTGCAAGCATACGAGCCGCCGCATTCTGGACCATTTTCAATCTCCGAATCAGACGCAAGGGAAGGCCCGCGTAGAAGCGAAGTTGCAATAGTCTAGCCTGGAGGTGACGTTGCATGGACCACAGTGGCCAAGTCGGTTTGGGAGAGGAAGGGGCCAGCCGCCGGGCCTGGCGAAGATGGTAGAACGCCACCCGGGTAATATGGGCCACCTGGGTCTCCATTGAAAGAGACGAATCCAGGTGGACCCCCAGGTTGCGGACAGAGGGGGCTGGTGCCAATAGAGCCCCCTCCCACTCCGGCGGCTGGAAATCCCCCACCTCCCCCTCACGTCTCAGCCAGAGGATCTCTGTCTTCGATGGATTCAGCTTCAACCTGCTCTGTCTCAACCATCCAGCCACGGCCTCCAAACAATGCTGGAGAGCCGCAGGGGCGGCTGCCGTTCTCCCCTCCATCAACAGAATGAGCTGGGTATCATCAGCATACTGATGACACGTCAGCCCAAAGCTCCGCACCAACTGAGCAAGGGGTCGCATATAGATGTTAAATAATAGTGGGGACAACAGCGCTCCCTGAGGCACACCACAATGAAGTGAGCACCTCCGGGATACTTGGTCCCCACACCACACTTGCTGCGTCCAGTCCCGGAGAAATGAGACAATCCATTTAAGGACAGTGCCCCGCACCCCGGAAGCGGCCAGGCGGTGGGCCAAAAGGTCGTGATCGACCACATCAAACGCTGCGGTTAGATCTAACAAAACCAGCAGCGCCGATCCGCCTCGGTCTAGTTGTAAGCGGAGCAAATCTGTGACGGCAACGAGAACAGTCTCCGTCCCATGCCCAGCACGGAAACCAGACTGGAAGGGATCAAAAGCCGATGCGTCCTCCAGGAAACCCCGAAGCTGCTCCAACACCACTCTCTCAACTACCTTCCCCAGGAACGAAAGATTCGAAACGGGGCGGTAATTGGCCAGATCACCAGGATCTAACGATGGTCTTTTCAAGAGTGGGCGGACCACTGCCTCCTTCAACCCACCAGGAAAAACTCCTTGCTCAAGGGAGCTATTGATGATACTCAACAGGTGGGGTCGTAACTCCGCCTGGCATGCTTTAATAAGCCAGGAGGGGCACGGGTCCAGAGGACAGGTAGTAGGTCTAACAGCAGCCAGGGTCCTGTCAACAGCGGCTTCTGAGAGCAGGGAGAACTGGGCCAAACAAGGGCCAGAAGATGGCAAGGGAGCCTCCAGTTCACTTATTGACTCTAAGGTGGCAGGAAGGTCTTGGCGGAGCGACACGACTTTATCTGCAAAGAAACTCATAAATGCCTCACAGCTGATAGCCAATTGACAATTTGTCGACCCCTCAGACAATGAGGTCAAAGACCGAATAATACGAAACAATTGAGCCGGGCGGGAGCTAGCAGATGCGAGGGAGAAGGAGAAGAAGATTCTCTTCGCCTCTTTAGTCGCCACCTCATAGGCCTTCATAAACGTCCTATAAGATGTTCGTGTAGCCTTGTCACGAGTTTTCCTCCACACTCGCTCTAGTCGTCTAAGTTCCCGCTTCATACGGCGTTACCTCCTCAGTATACCAAGGGGCCAGCCGCGAGCGGGGGCGTAGAGGACGCCAGGGAGCAACCACCTCGATGGCATCAGAAAGACGGGAGTTCCAGTCTTCCACTAGCTCATCGAGGGTGCCGGTGGGTTCAGAGTCCCGCAGAGCATTCAGGAATCCAATAGGATCCATAAGTCTCCGCGGGCGGACAAAAATTCGTCCATCGCCTAGACAGGGGTGTTGTGGCACGTCCATCCGAACCTTCAGGGCATAATGGTCAGACCATGGCACCCTATCAATAGAGGACATGACCATATTAACCCCTGACCCGAAAACCAAGTCCAATGTGTGCCCGGCCTCATGAGTGGGGCCAGAATTTACTAGAATAGAATAGAATAGAATCTTTATTGGCCAAGTGTGATTGGACACACAAGGAATTTGTCTCCGGTGCATATGCTCTCAGTGTACATAAAAGAAAAATACATTTGTCAAGAATCATAAGGTACAGCACTTAATGATTGTCATATAGGTCTAGTAAGCAATCAGGAAACAATCAGTAGTAATGAAAACATAAAATGTAAAATCATAAAATAAAATAAAATAAAATAAAATGTCAGCACAGGCTATAGTCATACAGTCATAAGTGGGAGGAGATGGGTAATAGGAATGATGAAAAAAGTAGTGCAGTAATTATATAATAAGTATATAATAAATAGTTTAACATTATCGAGGGAATTATTTGTTTAACAGAGTGATGGCATTTGGGAAAAAACTGTTCTTATGTCTAGTTGTCTTGGTGTGCAGTGCTCTGTAGCGACGTTTAGAGGGTAAGAGTTGAAACAGTTTATGTCCAGGATGCGAGGGGTCAGTAAATATTTTCACAGCCCTTTTTTTGACCTGTGCAGTATACAGGTCCTCAATGGAAGGCAGGTTAGCAGCAATTGTTTTTTCTGCAGTTCTGATTATTCTCTGAAGTCTGTGTCGATCTTGTTGGGTTGCAGAACCAAACCACACAGTTATAGAGGTGCAGATAACAGACTCAATGATTCCTCTGTAGAACTGTATCAGCAGCTCCTTGGGCAGTTTGAGCTTCCTGAGTTGGCACAGAAAGAACATTCTTTGTTGTGCTTTTTTGATGACATTTTTGATATTAGGTGACCATTTTAGGTCATGAGATATGATGGAGCCTAGAAATTTAAAGGTCTCTACTGTTGATACTGTGTTGTCTAGTATTATGAGAGGAGGTAGGATGGGAGGGTTTCTCCTGAAATCTACCACCATTTCTACGGATTCCTCTAAGGAGAGGCCCAGTGCCGCCATGGATGACACCAGGTCCGCAGCCACTACACATGAGGCGGCGTCGACATGGACGTTGAAGTCCCCCAATACAATAAGCCTGGGGAGCCGCAACGCCCAGTCCGCCACCACCTCCAGCAGCCTCCAGCACCTTAGGGCGATATCCTCCTTCTTCTCAAAGGTCCCACACTCAGTCTCTCTGGTGATGTGCTAAGGACACTCTTCACTCTCCAGCATGTTGGCTCCCAAGTACAACTTGAGCTACATTTTTATCAGGTTGAGCACCTCTGCTGTGCTAATTACTCTGCCACCGCAAAGCCGGTCCGACAGTTCTTGGGATCAGAATGCTGGACCAGACTCTTCTGGCAAAGACTTCTACATGGTGCGTGGGAGTGGGGTGGGGTGGGGTGGGGATCTTACCACCACTGGCAAGAGTGAATGAGCTGCTAGGGCCATGGTGGTGAATCTATGGCACTCCAGATGTTTGTGGACTACAATTCCCATCAGCCCCTGCCAGCATGGCCAATTGGGACTGATGGGAATTGCAGTCCACGAACATCTGGAGTGCCATAGGTTCGCCACCACTGTGCTAGCGTCAGGGGAATTGCTGACAGACTCTTTGATCAGCCTCTGCCTGACCTTATGGGTAACCAGAGGCCTCTGCCAACCTTGCAATGCTGTGAACGCCTCGTTCTAGCCTGCCCCAGGGAGCCTCCCCCCCCCCAAAGTGCTGTGGGACAACCTAGTTTTAAGTGGGGTGGTTTTGTTACAAGCCTCCCAGATATATCCCAGCACACTTTGGTTTTATTGCATTGATACCAGAGCTTCCTTCCCCAATGGCTCCTCAGTTCTCCCAATGCAAATGACATCAGCATCTAGACTTACATGTCCTCACAACAGCCCTGTGAGGTAGCCAGTGGCAGCGCCAAGGGGCGGGGGGCGTGATGCGCCGGGCACGCACCAGTGTGGGGGCAGGGCAGAGTGTGGCAGGGGCTCAGGGGGCATGCATGCCCCGGACGCAGCTCCCCCTCACTCTGGCCCTGCGAGGTATCTCAGGTCAAGAGTGTGCGACCCAGCAGAGTGGGAGTCTTTGGCAGCAAAATTAACCAGTGGCCATTTCCACAAAAGTCAGCAAAACCTGTTCTGGCACTGTAAGCCGTCCTGAGTCAGAGGCCTCTTCACCAGGTGGGGGAAGGGCGTGTCCACAAGGCTGAGGTTTTTCTATTAATGACACCAAACAGCTGGAAAGGTTGCGGGGGGAGGGGCAGGAGGGGAGCAGGTGATGTTACAAGTGGCCAGTTCAAAACAAGATCCCACCAACATGGTAGTACTAATCAGTGCCCTGTAGATGGGCAAAGAAGACCCTCCAGGCAGAAGGAGGCACGAGGGGTCACGTGCTGCTGGACTAGTCCAAATAACTCCTCACCAGCTGAACTCAAAGCGTTGCTGCGCTTGGGGTGCCTCCGGGGGTGGCTTCACCCTGCATTCGGTGGAGGCTTCAGTGGCGTAGGAGGTTAAGAGCTCGTGTATCTAATCTGGAGGAACCGGGTTTGATTCCCAGCTCTGCCGCCTGAGCTGTGGAGGCTTCTCTGGGGAATTCAGATTAGCCTGTGCACTCCCACACACGCCAGCTGGGTGACCTTGGGCTAGTCACAGCTTCTCGGAGCTCTCTCAGCCCCACCCACCTCACAGGGTGTTTGTTGTGAGGGGGGAAGGGCAAGGAGATTGTCAGCCCCTTTGAGTCTCCTACAGCAGAGAAAGGGGGGATACTAATCCAAACTCTTCGTCTTCTTCTTCTTCTTCATCATCTTCTTCTTCTTCTCCTTCTTCCTCCTCCTCCTCCTCTTCTTCTTCTTCTTCTTCTTCTTCTTCTTCTTCTTCTTCTTCTTCTTCTTCTTCTTCTTCTTCTTCTTCATTTCCTCTTGGCTCGCCCAGTTTCTCCTAGTGCCAGCCTCCTGTCTCTTCGTATATCCATCTGAGATTTCTGGCCTTCACACACTGCCCAAGAGTCCGCCTAGGAGACAGTCTGTGAGATCTCCAGGCATTTAAAATGTTCTCTAAAATAGGATCCACCCTGACCAAACAAGCCAGTGGGTGGGGGCGGGGTGGGGGCAGCGGGGGGGGGGAGGCATTTATTCTTGGCAGCTTCCTTGCTTCCCACGCAGGGACGCCTCACAGCACCCCGGACTTAATTGAAAGCAGATTGTTGCATTTTTCCCCTTTTTTTCTCACCAGCGGATTTTCTCCTGCTGGCCGCCCTCCAGACGCTCCCAGTGACGGCTACATAGCAAGCAGCCAGATGCTGGCGAGGAACCGTGGAGCAAAGCGCGAGGCTTTGAGCTGCATCCCACTATTTAGAGGTTGGGGGCTTGCAAAAGCCCCACACTTGGACTTACTTTTTCCCCCTTTCTAGTAGCAGAAGACAGGCAGGAAGCGGGGAGCTGATTCCTCCCAAGTGTGGCCCATCCTGTAGACAGCTCAGCTGAAGTGCCTTGCAGCCACCACGAAAGGGCTCTGCTCCTTAAAAGGTCATTTTGGAAACCTATTAACACAGTACGACCTTTTTTAAAAAAAAAATTAAAAGGCACAATCTGGGAAACCAGAAAGTTCAAAAACAGCAGCACTGAAGCCCTTGTTGCAAAAAAGAACGGATAATTAGATTAATGACTGATGACGTAACCATAGTGTCCCCTCCAGCACTGAAAAAGAGGAGATAATTAAGAAAGCTGGAAGAAAAAACCCACCATGAAATATAAAGTAGCTTTATATAAATATAAAGTAGCTTTTTGCAAATTCAATAGCATTTGGGCTTATTTAGACAAATATACCTTCATTATTTCTGTGTTTAACCAGGATTATAAACCAGATGGTAATTTGGGCTTGAAACATTTGGCACCCTCAACAGTGAAGGAGATCACCCCAAGAGATAATGCAGTCCAGTGTTTCTCATGGGAACTTCCCTTCTGCATTGCGTCTTCATGGCCCCAAGAGGCCTCTGTGCAGGCACAAAGTTTTAAGCAGGAGGCCATTTCCCCTAGTATCTCTTCCCTCTTACCCGGCTGTCTGGTGAGGCGGAGGAGGAGGAGTGTGCAATCTCAGTGTAAGTTACTAGACATTCCAAGCTGCCGTGCCTCTGTCTGAGTTACCGCTGCCTAAGAAACAAAAGCAGGATACGGCTTGAAAACCAAACGTATACCAGCCCGTGAGGCTGCCAACGCTCAGTAATGCTAGCTTGTTCTAGAAGGGGAGCTGCAATGGTTTAGGTCCAACTGTGGAGAATCCACCCAGTCCCATTCGCTTTACGCAGGGCAAGAAACGTACAAGTGCACCACGCCATGTAATGCCAGTTAGAAAGGTAAGAGCTCTTTATTCACAGTGGTTGTCTGTTTAGAGAGAAAAATTAATCTAATTGAGTTAACACTATAGCCACAGAAAATAAACAATTATTACATACATTAAAACCATTAAAACAGCGGTCAATACGATAATAACAGGCGTCTCATAACCCAATTAATTAAAAAGCCTCCCCAAAAGGAGGGAAAGGCCGGACTCCTCCTTAGGAGGGTAGCGTAGTTGTAAACAAAAGAATGGCTAAGGTAAATGAGTAAAGGGGGGGCGCCCTAATCAGCGACTGGGCACTCCAAAGGCCCAGCGGAACAACTCAGTCTTGCAGGCCCTGCGGAATTCACCAAGATCCCGCAGGGCCCGGACAGCTGGAGGAAGAGTGTTCCACCAGGCTGGGGCCAGGGCCGTAAAGGTCCTGGCTCATGTGGAGGCCAGCTGCATCATTGAGGGGCCAGGAACCACCAGCAAATTGGCCTCTGCTGAACACAGAGGCCGAGTAGGAGCATATGGGGTAATGCGGTCTCTAAGGTACGAGGGTCCCAGGCCACTGTTGTCTGTCACTGTGGTTAAAATTCACATGTTAGACTGGGGCTGTTTGGAAATGGCTGACCAGCTTCACACAATCTAAAACTGTCTGAATGTTTCCCTCTTGGATAGGCTGACCAGCTGTCCCGCTTTTGGCGGGACAGTCCCGCCTTCGCACAATTTGTCCCGCGTCCCGTGGGTTCTTTCCATTTTCCCGATTTTTGGGAGGCTGCCGCACTGCCTTCTGGGGCGCAAGGCAGTGCGGCAGCCTCCCGCGCGCACGGCCGCAGGAGCACTGCCTTCTGGGGTGCTGGCGTTTCCCACCCTGTGACAGGGCGGGAAACGGCAGCGCCCTAGAAGGCAGTGCGCTCCTGCGCCTGCGCCTGCACACGCCCACAGCCGCCTAATCCATCCCGGGTTCACAAGGTGACCATCTGGTCACCTTACTCTTGGAGAAAGATCAGAGGAACTGAAAGAAAAATCTTTGCAGTCCAGTTTTCCCTGCTCTCTCGCGGAGGAGGCAATATGGTTGCTTGCAATCCTATGGCTGGAGATTATCCCCTTTTCTGCCCACCTATGCTAGGATTCACAAGTGGAACAAATTCTGGAATCGTAGCCAAGGCTGAGGTGGAACTAGGGTGTGTATCTGGGGAGGGGGCTTCATTCCCACGCAGCCTCCAGCTGGTGCTAATAGGGAAACTCCAGAGGTTATTTCCTGTTTCTAGTCAGTTTGGGGGAAAAACTCATAGAAACACAAAACAGAGCTTTACTGGAGTGGTTTATTTACTAATTCTGAAGCATCCATATCTTATGCTGATGCACTCCAGATGTTATGCACATGTGTATTTTCAAGACATCATTCTGTTGCCCCGTTTCTCCACCTGGAAATGGCACAATTGTCTCTGTCAGAGCCTGAGCCATCCTAGCCGATCCCCCCTGGGACAGACCGTGGGTCTGGATTGCTTTGGGGTGCTGTTTATTCTCCCCCCTCTAATTCCTCCAGGGCCAAATGAGCCCACAGCCTCACCTCCTCCTCCTGTACTATAGGCAGGTGCAACAAGAGACAGACAGCTAGAAGAGGCCAGGGATCAGGAGTCGGGAAGTCCACGCACGGGGAGGACGAGGTGCCGGGCACGGGACGGCCGCAGCCTCACTTTCAGGGCGGCGTTTTATTTCTCATGAACTGCATGAACTCCTAACAAGCGGCTTCTGAGGTGGCTTACGAAATAAATACGAAATCTGGAGATAAAAACAATAGAGATGTGCGGGGAGGGGCTGGGGCATCTATGCACTGACCCATTAAATTGCAAGACACATAAACCATCTGCAATTAAATACGAAATCTGCAATTAAGTAGTTAAAACTGTGACAAATTATCTCCACCCAGAAATTCACCCCAGTATTTCAATGAGTGGGTCTACACTCTGTCCATGAGCAGGAACTGAGCTGCTGTCAGTTATGCTAACAGCTATGGCTGAAGCAGCATGACCCCCCCCCCATGCCCTGCTAGGACGTCACGCCCAAAAGGGACAGACAGAGAGGGGAACAGCCCAAGTGCTGGAATGTAAACTCCTCCTGCGGGACAGGAAGGTCGTCCTCAAGCAGAGGGAGAGAGACAGAGGCTATTTATTTGCACTCCGGACAGGAGGAAGAAGGTCGCTTCCTCTGGCATCTCGCTCTGGTCTTGGGAGCACGAGCCAGAAAGTGCCAACGTTCACTCTACTCGGGGATCCAAATCTTTGCACCAGAGGGGTGGGATCCCAGCAGGGATTCTTCCACCCAGTTCCCGAGAGGGGGGTTGGCCACTACTTAGTGGCCATTTGTGCCGAGAGGGGGTTACTAATGGGGTCCGCTTTTCCACCTCCACGCCCTCGCCTCCCCGAGAGGCCTCCTGCCTTTGAACGTGAAGGTTCCATATAGCAATTGCGACTAATAATGTAACTCCCTGAACTGGGTTAATCCCTTTCAGGTACTGCAATTCATGGATTCTCAGCCTTTCGTGCCTTTTATCTCACCCGTCGCTATCAAAGAACCTGTGTGTTTCACCATTGCTGTGCTCAGATTTGTGAGTTGGGGCATTTTCTATAATGTGATGATGATTTAGAAATGACCTGGTGCAAAAAAAAAATTGGGGGGTCATGGTGGGGTGGCTGCCCATGGGGGGGCATCCAACTCGGGTTTTGCCCAGGGCTCAGGTTTGCCTAGGTACGCCTCTGCCCCCTTTGCTGAGGGGGGGGCTGGCGAGGGAACCTGTTACTAAAATTTTTGGATCCCACCACTGCGTCTTGCCCTCATGGCCAAGGAGGGACTTCAGTGAGGGTTAATGCCATGGATTCCACCTTCAAAAGTGGCCGTTTTCTCCAGGGGAACGGATTTCTGTCACCTGGAGACAGGGGCGCATCTTTGGAAAATGGCTCCTAAGGGCGATGGCTGGAGGGTCGGTCCTCTTACTGGCCAGCTGTGTGTCTTGTGCGTCTGTGCATCAGGAGCCTCTCCCTGAAGCTCGGCTCGGCATCCAGGGGCTGACTGGTGGGCAGAGCCAGGTGAGACACATGGAGGGTGCAGCTGTGGTGGGCAGGCAGGAAGGGATGGTGCTCTCTTCAAGTGACCCCCAGGGCATGGGCCACACCTGCCATATCTTAAATATCCCATCAGTGACGAAGGGAGGGGAAACTGGCCACACGCCCCGCCCCCGCCCTTCCCCCTTCCCCCGCCACGTGATTGCAATGGCAGCACCCGGGGCAAGCCGCCCCAGATGTCCCCACTGCAGCTACGCCTCTGCATGCCGCTGCCTGGAGGTCAGTCAGAATAGTGGGGGATCTCCAGCCCCCGCCTGGAGGCTGGCAACCCTACTCCTAGCATTTATACCTGCATGCGCTTTTGTGAGTCGGAGCTGTCTTGGCCAGAAGAGGCGGGTTCGAGGGGAACGGAGCAGATCTCTAAGGCAACACGTGGGCAGCTCTGATGTCCCTCCAGAGTCTGAACACACCTCTGGAAAGGCAGTGTTGGGTCCTCGGCCAAGCAGAAAGGCTGGGCCTGCCGCAGCGGCTGATGCGTGGATATCCTGACTCGGCCAGCTCTGAGGAGGGCTCCCCTGTGTCCTCCCCCTTCCTGCCTTGCCTCTGACCCCACGGAGTCTAGCGGGGGCGGGGCGCATTCTTGGTGCAAGGTTTCTCTTCCTACTCATGTCCCAGACTCATGGCGGGTGGTCCATGTAACACTGCGTGAGGGTGGGCGAGGGGTGGGCTGGAGGCAGCTGCGGATGTCTGTGAGCCACCAGGAGTAGGAAGAAAGAGCCGTCTTCCCAATCTAATTAATTCCACCTGCCTGTCCAACCTGTGAACGGTTCGGTTCCCATTGAAATCAGTGGAGTTAACTTCAAAGTGCTTAACTTTGGCTGGATCACGGCCATTCCATGTCACAGTGTTGCAGCAATAATTGTCCCATTTTTGTGTTTGTATTAGATTCTTATCTTGGAAGTCACAATTGCAATTTATCCTGTGAATTTGAAATGAATTGCATCATTTCACTTTAATTATCAAACATTTCTCCACACTGCATTTCTATGTTGACCAAGTTAAATAGTTCAGTAATTCCAATTAGTTCAATAAGATCTTGTTCTAAATACAAAGAGGAACATGTGAAATAATTTAATGTGAAATTGTGTAGCCATATATATGAGAGGTCTATAGATATAGTTGCAGTTACATTTTACACAACAGAATATCTTTCTGATAGGTGGTCTTCTCCCTTGTGTCCAGCTCTGAAATTTCACTGCTGTTGAGGCAGGAAATGGCTTCCAGGACCTTCAGTTGACCTTATTGTGGGATGAAGAACAACGGCAAAGAAAAGTTAATCGTCGCAAGTAACAGACACTGAGGAATTCATGTGAAGTTGGCCTCTAACCAGGCACCGCTGAGTTAACAAACTAAAACTTAATCCTAACAAAAGGGAGGAGCTCGTGATGGGCAGAAGGATTGACCTAAAAATTGAGGCATCCCCTGTTCTGGATGGGATTGCTTTTCCTCTAAAGGAGCAAGTTTGCAGCTTGGGAAAAGAAGAGGAGGAGTAGTTTGGGTTTATACCCCACCTTTCTCTCCTGTAAGGAGTCTTAAAATGGCTTACAAACTCCTTCCCTTCCTCTCCCTATGATAGACCCCTTGGGAGGTAGGTGGGGCTGAGAGAGTTCAGAGAGAACTGTGACTAGCCCAAGGTCACCAGCATGCCTCATGTGGAGCAGTAGAGTCCACTGCTGCTAACCATGCTGTCTGTCTGCTGGTGTGACGCTGGACCGGAACTTCCTGTTGGAGAAGCAGGTGGCAGCAGAGGTCAGAGGTGCCTCTCACCAGCTTCAGGTAATGCGCCTTCCTAGGCAAAACAGAGCTACCACTGAAGTGCATGCCCTGGTAACATCTAGGTTAGATTACAGCAATGCACTCAACATAGGGATGCCCTTGAAGAGTGTTTAGATCCTGCAGCTGGTACAGAATACTACAGCCAGAATGCAGACTGAAGTGGTTGGCATGAAGCTTGAGCAATATTGAAAAAATGAAGGAAAATTCAGATTTGGCTTCATTCAGCTGTAAAATTATCGGTACGGTCGAATTAGCCAAATCCCCGATTTGGTATATCCGAAAAATTCAGGTTAGCAATTTTTGGCATTTTTAAAACATTTTTTTCCTTTTTTGGCCAGTAGGGGGCGCATTTTAAGCTAGTGGCACCAAAATTTCAGGGTATCTTCAGGAGTCTCTCCTGATGATATCACCCAGACTTGGTATATATTGGTTCAGGGAGTCCAAAGTTATGGACCCCCAAAGGAGTACCCCTGTCCCCCTTTGTTTCCAATGGGACTTTAGGAGATGGCGTACCCCTTTGAGGGTCTATAACTTTGGACCCCATGAACCAAACCTCGCCAAACCTGGCTAGTATCATCAGGAGAGTTTTCTGAAGATACCCTGAAATTTTAGAGCCTCTACCTTTAAAATGTGCACCCCACAGACACGCCCAGAAATTCTCGATTGGCTGCAATGGAGCCACTTCAAAGCAGAGAATCTCCCCACTCTTCAGCAAGTTCTATGGTGGGAAAAATTAATTGTTTTTTCCCACCATAGGCTTCAATGGAGCTTGCAGTTATGCCAGCTGGCTCTGAGCTGGAGATTTTATTGAGGGCTCCGGTGGGGACTTTGTTCTGGGCAGGGGCAGCAAATTTCCCACAGGGCTGCTGCTGAGTCTCCTCAAAGGAACCAGCCAACTTTGCTGATGTTTGGATGGCTGGGCACTTGTTCTGTGGACATCAGCTTCACCTTCAATTGGGTGCCCTCAGCATTTGCCCCTCCCACGCAAAGCTTCAGCAAAGTTGGCTGGTTCTTTTCAGGAAGGAAAGGAACCAACCACCCACAGCCTCACCGCATCCCACACCTCCCACTGCTTTTTTGTGCCACTGTGGAGCCACAGAGTGTGGGATGCATGATTGTTATGTTCAGACATGTGGCATGGGGCATGAGCCAGAGGCATATCTAGGAAAAATGGAGCCTGGGGCAAAATCAGAATTTCCCACCCCAACGCCCAGGTCTACTGCCCAAAGCCAGTGAGGTGGCCAGGTCTACCACCCGGAGCTGGCAAGGCACCCAGGTCTACTACCTGGGGCCGGTGAGCATGGTCTGGGCCCAGCACCCCCCACCCATGTGACTAGATGCCATGCGCCCAGGGACATGTGATACCTCATGTCCCTCTGGCAGACATGCCTCTGGCATGAGTTGTGATATGATGGTGATTTTGGGGTGGCCAAGTGGATAAATCAGGAGGATTCATCAGGATCTATGCATCTTACCACATTTTTGTGCCTCTGCGGTGCCACGGAACGTGGGATGTGTGATTCTTGTGTTCAGACATGTGGCTAAGGGCTCAGGCTGTGATGTGATGGTGATTTGGGGGTGACCAAGTGGGAAAATCATGAGGGTCCATGAGGATCCATGTTTTTGAGCAGTGTTGGAAGCAGCATTCTTTTGTTTGCCTAAATTTGGCATGGATTGGGGAGATTTAAAGGGAGAGCTCCCCTTAAATCTCCCCCCCCATCCATGCTGAATTTAGGCAAACAAGCAATGCTGCTTTCAAAATTGTTTAAAGGGAGCCCATGAAGCCCCCCCCCCCCCAATTCATTTGAATGCCTGAATCATGATTCAAATTCAGGCATTTAAATAGATTCAGATCCGGCTCCGTTTTGGGCCACTCTAATTCGGCCTGAATCCGAGCCAAGCCGAATCGCCCAGCCTACTTGGCCCTGTCATTCGAGTATGGTTTCATCTCCGCTGGCTGCCAATCAAATTCCAAGCTCAATTCAAGTTTCTGGTATTGATCTTTAAAGACCTACATGGCTTGGGGCCAGCATA
Source organism: Sphaerodactylus townsendi (assembly GCF_021028975.2). NCBI lineage: Eukaryota > Metazoa > Chordata > Lepidosauria > Squamata > Sphaerodactylidae > Sphaerodactylus > Sphaerodactylus townsendi. Next base: position 5,847,976 of record NC_059425.1, on the reverse strand, counting down.
CCTTCAGGGCCACCTGCCCCCGTGTGAACCATCCCAGTCATCTTCAGAGGCCTCGCTCTGGGTGCCTTTGCTATCTGAGTCTAGGTGGGTGCAACTCAAGAAAAAGACCTTCTCAGTTGTGTCACCAAAATTATGGAATTCCCTCCTCAGGGAGATTTGTCTGTCCCCCTTGATCACTGTCTTATGGCAGTGGGTGAAGACTTCCTTTCTTTTGTTTGGCATCCCTTCGCTGATCCTCCTCCTTGTTTATTTGTTTGTAAGAGCTTTTTTAAAATGGTTTTGGGTGCAAGAGGGGACGTTTAAGTGCCTTTGCCTAGATGTCCCAGGCTAGCCCAATCTCCTCAAATCTTGGGAGCTAAACAGTCAACTGGCAGCGTTTGAATGGGAGGCCATCGAGGAGCACCAGAGTCGCTAAGCAGAGGCAGCCCATCGCAACCCATCTCTGGAAGCCTCTGGACTCAGAAACCCTGCCCGGTGGCCATCGGTCGGCTGCAATTGTTGGCCTTAAAGCAGTGACCCTCAGCAACTCAGGAGCCAAATGTGATCCTTTGACAAGTCCCTCGTGGTTCTTCTGAGCCCCGTTCCCAACATGTCTCCCACCCCAACTTCCAGGAAAGAGGACAGTTTCTTCAGAAACTGGAGTAAATCCACTGTGACTCTGGGACCAAAATCATATCAAAGTTATGGAGGTGCAGAAGTTCGGTGCATGAGGCTGGGTCAATGAGTGCAACTGAATGAGGTGTACTGGTAGAATGTGACGCACCACAACAGAATGCAGGGAGGGGTGTGTATGTGGCAGAAATGCAGATGTGGCTCTCTACAAGCCCCCAAACGTATGTTTGTGCTTTTAAGCCTTTGTTGAAGAAATGCCCTGTGATACTGCCTGTCCTTGTTTTTAACCATAAATGGCCCCCTGACCCTTTTTTGCCTCCTTGGGGGATGGTCGGTCTGACTACCTAGAGGACGGGGGGGGGGAGGGCTCGGGCAAGGTTCCAACTGAGCAGATCTGTTCTGTCGCCTTTTGTCCAAAGCTCCCTTTTTCCCGAGATGCCATAATCATCCAGGGGGAAGCTGAGAGGCCTCCTGTGCTCAGCTCACTTCCTGTTTTTACGCAGAGTTTCCTGTGTTTACGTCCCAGCTGTCTTGGCTGGGGGGGACTTTCCACTAGCAGGTGGGATTCCAAGTCTAGAGTCTGGACTCTGACAAATAACCCCAATGACATGTTCAGGGCGGGGACATCTTCCAAAAGCCATGCTACCAGAAGAACTTGGAATCTCACGAGCACCTTTTGCAGACAAGCTGACTTTACAGAGTACTGCCTTATCTCTCTCTATATATCCACGCCCCTCAAATATCACTCTCTGTTTGCACAGAAAGCACATGTTGGGATGAGGTAGTCGAGCGAGTGGTGCCAAATAAGATTTCAGCTATTTCTAACGGAGTCTATTTCCCCCACAGTGACTCCAAAGGTAATTCCATTCAGCGGTCTCTGGTACAGTCCGTCGGTGCGCTTCACCGCAGTGGTACAATGAAGTGTGGGGCTAGAAGCCACATTATCATTGTCATGTTCAGATGGTCCCTCAGTATCAGTTATGTCTGTTGCCCCTGAAGCCTGCAGCTGTTGTGGACCCCACATTATCAGGAGAAAGGCAGGCTTATAAATACTTTAAAACTTATAGGCAGGTGAGGTGTTGCAGAAGAAAAAGGTGTTGCTTTTAAAAGTGGTCTCCATTCACACAAGCCCACGTGTCGAGCACATGTAACCCCTCTGTTCAGAATGGGTTGACCCAGAAAGGGGTGGAGACTCAAAGCAGCAGGAGGCTGCAAAAACTCATGAAGTTGGAGGAAGCTCTGAGGCTACCAGGCTGGGACCTGGATTTAATTCTTTATAAGAACACCTTGTTTAAGGGCTTGCTATGTATGTAGTTGATGGGAGTTTGTTTGGGGACCTTCATCATCTTGGATCCCGTTCACCAAGCCTCTGAAGTCTTCATAAGCCAACCACCAGCAGGAAGAATTGGACTTGGTATTATCAGTAGATTGTAAATATAAGGACTTGAAATGCAACCTAAAAGGACTGTAAATCGTTAATGTTAAATGTTAATGTTAAAAGTGTTGTTTGTTAAGGAAGTAAACCATTTTGTTTCAAATTTAGTACTTTGCAACTCCTTCCAAGTTCTGCCCCACAGAACCCACAGATGGAGGTTACACACACACGTGTCTTCTCGCCCTCATGTCGTTGGAGGGGGATTGGAGGGAGCTCAGAGTCCTCCCCTTCTCTGCATCTAGCTCATGCTCCACTTTTCCGTCTCCTTCTCATTAGGATGAAGAGGTGCACCGTTCTCTGGCTGTGGATGCAGTTGGACTGGGGTGCATCGCTCAGTCCCAGCGACCCCAATGTCTGCAGCTACTGGGAAAGGTAAGGAACTGGGGACTAGAACTGGCAATGACGTAGTTGAAGTTGAGGTCGGCTGAAGAGGATTGTTATAGCCAAACTGCTGCCTTGGGAAACCGTGGGTGATTGGGCAGCGGAGCACATCTTAAGCCAAACGATAAATAGCCAAGCTGATAATCTATCTGACTTGCCTGTCGGGCAATGCTCGGTTTCACCAAAGGTACGCTGGAGGCAAACTAGGCTGAGACTTGGCTTCTGCAGGCCAACCCCTGCTCCCCCTCCCCCCCCACACACACCTGCCCCTTAACTGACTCTCTGCTACTTTTAAGATTGGCCATTTTCACGCAGGTTCTTTTTACCCTGAACAAGATGCGGTTGTTCTTGCTTCCTGATAGCACAGTGGTGCATTCGTGCAGAGGGTCACCAGCCCTGGGTTGGGAATTGATGCAGATTTAGGGGGGGGAGGTTGGAGAGGGAACAGACTTTGATAGAGTACATGTCTCTTTTAAATAGCTCAGTTGAATGTTCTTTAGACATTTATCCTAGTTTATTTAGACACTTCCTGTATTTCCTCCGCATTGGAACTGTTTGACATTTTGCCTTCAAGATCTCACTTTTAGGAAACTCCCATCCATCAAGCAGTCCTTTTTCTTCCAGTATTCTTAACCACGGAATCACACCCAGCAGTTTCCTACATTTACTGAAATCAGCTTTCTTAAAGTCTAGGATGCATGTCTGACTACACTTGGCATCTCCTTTCCGCTACGTAACAAACTCCTTTAACCGGGTCATCATGGTTGGTTAGGATCAGATCTAAAACAACTGATCCCCTTGTTGGCTCTTCCACCTTCTAGACCATGAAATTGTCTGCAAGGCAAGTGAGAAATTTGTTGTCCGAGTTTGGCTTCCAACAAACATCAGGGTAATTGAAATCTCCCATTACTACTACATCTCTCCTTTCTGAAAGTTTGACCATCTGTTCCATGAAAGAGGACCTTCAGTCTGACTTGGGTGTCTGTAGTAGACCTCCACAACAAGATCGTGGTTGTTTCTCTCCCCCTTAATGTTTACCCAGATGCTCTCAACCTGATCCCCAGGATTTAAGTCATGGACCTGCTCACAGGTGTAATCATCCCTAACATATAGTGCTACTCCTAATCATCTTTTCCTATTTGCTGTATTTCTCTGCAATAGGTTATACCCCTCAATTATTACAACCTAGCCATGAGGTTCATCCCATCAGGTTTCAGCAATTTCTGAATAGTTGCTTTGCTGTGCTGAGAACTCAAAATTATCTTGTTCATTTCCCATGCTCTGAGCATTAGTGTGAATTAATGTATAAGTGTTTGATCTTCACATCCTACACGTGAGCTCCCAAAGGCACCTGGTGGGCCACTGCAAGTAGCAGAGTGCTGGACTAGATGGACTCTGGTCTGATCCAGCAGGCTCTTTCTTATGTTCATATGTTCTTATGTTCTTATCTCTGCCAGTTTCACAACACCCTCCAAGGAGTCCTATGTGCAGCCATTTGCCCAGGTCTTCAAGGAACCCTGCAGCAAGATGTGGCCATTCGCCAAGACCTGCACTCAGCATAGGTAAGAGGCAAGCTTTCAATAGGAGAACATGGCACATGCGGGGGGCTGTTTTCTGAGCACTCCCGTCACTTTTGGGGCTATGTTGTGTCCTGTCCATCAGCCTGCCAGGCCGGTGCCGCTCTCCTTCACTTGCTCCAGGACTTGGGGGTTTTGTCCCAGGCACTCACGGCTCATAACTGGCTCACCAGAGACTTGGGGTCCACTCCAACCCCTTTCAGCAGCAACAGCTTCCGGACGGAGTGAGGCTGCCACAAATTCCCCCGCTGTGCCCAGCTGGCAAGAAGAGGCCTGGGACCAGGGACAGCGCCCATGTAGGTTTCAGGGTGTTTCTGGCTTTAAGCTGTTTCTCAGCCAGGGGGATGTGTGATCAGAACCACAAATGTGCCTCCGGGGAGGGGGCTTTTTCCGCCTTCTGCCCACCCGCGCTGCCCTGCCTGCATCCGCCTTCCCTTTGCTTTCCCTCCTCAGAGTCCTGTACAAGGCAGCCTACCGCCAAAGTGTGAAGGTCGACTACAGAAGGAGGCACCGCTGCTGCCGAGGCTATTACGAGAGCGCTGACATCTGTGTCCGTAAGTCCCCCTCTCCACGGGTCTCTTCTCCAACTCTCCAGCATCTCCTGGGCCTTCTCCGGTCTTTGTAGGAAGGAGCCCTTCGGGGTGGCAACTATTGGTCCGAAAGACTCCTCCTCCTCCTCCTCCTCCTCCTCCTCCTCCTCCTCCTCCCTTCCCCTTCAGGGACTGCTGGCTTCTTGAGATGTGAAGCAAAGAGGGAGGGAGGGAGGGAGGGAGGGGGCAGAACCTTCTCAGAAGGTTCTGAGCCATGAATTAGAAGACCCAGCCGAAGCCAGGGCAGGGGAGAAGAGGCAATTCAGAGGACATCCCACACATGAGCACCCTGTGCTGGGAGGAGGAAGCAAGTTGGGCCCTGGCTGGTGGCTGTGGAAGCAGAGTTCCCGGAGCCAGTGGCACCTCCCTCTCCGCCTCTGGACGCAGCCTGGCTCCCCAACGCAGCCCAGAGCTCACGGGCCTCCTCCTTCCTGCAAACAGTGGGGTCCCTTTTCCTCCAGCCCCCGGGCTCCAGGCCTCTCTCTCACATGAGCTACCCTTTGTCAGTCTGCCTGGGCCCTGTTTGGTTCCGTTCCACGCAGGCAGCCTGGCCCGGTGTCTTTTCCTTCCATGCTCACCTGTCTTCTGAGATCTCCAGAAGGCCTTTGTGAGCCAAGGGAGACCAGCTCTGCAGCCTGCCAGCCTTCCTACGCTTCTCAGCAGGCCAGTGATGTCTTCCTTCTGCCTTCTCCCTCTCTCGCCTCCAGCTCGCTGTACCCAGGAGTGCGTGCACGGCCGCTGTGTGGCTCCTGACCATTGTCAGTGTGAGCAAGGCTGGAGGGGCGCCGACTGCTCCAGCGGTGAGTTTATTTCTCCTCTCTCCACTGTATGGGTTTGTTACCCGCTGCCAAAGCAACAATTAATGCTGCTGAACTGAAACAGCGGCAACCGGGTGGCAGCAAAACCCAGCCCGGCAAGGAGGGTTTCCCCATTGGAAATGAGGACAGACACAAGAATCTTGAAGGCAGGAGCACTTCACTAAACGAACAAGCCGGAAAGGGCACATGCAGCACAATTCATAGGGGCAAAATTCAAACACATAGGAGGAGGCTAAATAATAAAAAAAGTCCCCTTTTCTCATTGGTGGGAGGTAAGTCCAGGGGCGGAGCAGGGACTTCTCTGCTACGGGTGATCTCATAGGCGGCTCAGGGCTCCTGCCTCGGACCTGATCGGTTTGATCCCATCAGGAGACAAAAGGTGTTGGCCGCTGCAAAAGGTGTTCTTCCTGGGTGCGGCGGGTAAAAGCAGTCTCAAATCCTGCACCCTTTTGTGATGTTTCGTGGGTCTTTTGTGTTCAAACTGTAAGACCACTAAGGGGGGGGGGTGTAGCTCCATGAGTCAAGCCTGGGGGCCTGCAATAGTACGCAATGGGGACCTATCAAAAAGGATATTGAGGAGATAGAAAAAGTGCAGAGAAGGGCAACAAGGATGATTGAGGGACTGGAGCACCTTCCCTATGAGGAGAGGCTGCAGCATTTGGGACTCTTTAGTTTGGAGAGGAGACGTCTGAGGGGGGATATGATTGAAGTCTACAAAATTATGCATGGGGTAGAAAATGTGGACAGAGAGAAATTTTTCTCTCTTTCTCACAATACTAGAACCAGGGGGCATTCATTGAAAATGCTGGGGGGAAGAATTAGGACTAATAAAAGGAAACACTTCTTCATGCAACGATATGCTGATTGGTGTTTGGAATATGCTGCCACCAGGTGGGGGGGATAGCTTTAAAAGCCGCCTTTGGACAGATTTTATGGGAGGAGAAGTCGATTTATGGCTACCAATCTTGATCCTCTTTGATCTGAGATTGCAAAAGCCTTAGCAGACCAGGTGATCGGGAGCAGCAGCAGCAGAAGGCCATTGCATTCACATCCTACATGTGAGCTCCCCAAGGCACCTGGTGGGCCACTGCGAGTAGCAGAGAGTTGGATCAGATCAGAATTGCGGTTCTTCCAGATGTTCTCAGAACTGCTATTCATTTCAAGCTCTACTCAGGCATGGCCAATTGGCCATGCTGGACAGAGGCTGATTTTGGGAATTGTAGTTCCTGGAACATCTGAGAGCCTAGGTTCCTCACCCCTGGACTAGGATCAGGGGTAGGAATATAGAGCTCTCCAGATGTTCAGAACTACAATTCCCATCAGCCCCTACCAGCATGGCCAATTGGCCATGCTGACAAGCAACTGATGGTGGTCGAGCTGTCTGGGCTGCAAGTCCCTAACTAAGCTGGGACTTTGGTCTGATCCAGCTGGCTTGTTCTTATGTTCTTATGTTCTTATGTTCAGGAATAAAACCCTAACTAAAACTACTTAAGTAAATATGGCTAAATAAGATCATAAAAGAAAGTAGGATTCATAAAATAAAGGTGTGCTTCTTTGGTTTTATTGCGGGCGTCATGTTCTCTTGGAGGGCCCTTCTTCGTGGCTGCAGCTGGTGATGGGTTCCAGCCACACACCAAAGAGCTCTGAGGGCTGAGCCCCTTCCTCCCTCCTGTGCCTGGCCCTTATGCTCACTGAGAACCTCACAATGATTTTGCAGTTTCAAATTCACAGTTGCCACTGTCTCAAGGCAGGGTAAATTTTTTCCTAATATCTAGATCTTTCTACCCATTAATTTAAACCCATTATTGGGCCTTTCCCCACTTACCTTCTGCTGTGCGCTACTCGGGCCAAGTAGCGTGGGGTCCCGCAGCACTCCCCACTACAGGGGCGGCGACAACACAGCCACCCCGACGCTGCCGCTGTCACACACCCTCAGCGCACGTCATTCCTGGTGCTCTTCAAAACGCGCCTTTTGAGGACCCCGTGCAGAGCTCGGGGTCGTGGGGAAGCCAGGGCGCGCACCAGAAATGACGCGCGCAGTGAGTAGTGCGCAGCGAAGGTGGTAGAAGGAAAAGTGGGGAAAGGCCCATTGTCAACCCTACTGATGTAGCCGATATAGCATTTTAAGAAAAGATATATTAAGTGTCTTATATGTTGTATAAGGTCAGTGTTTTGCTAGCATTACCAGCAGTATGTTGGGGAAATGACGTGACGTTGACTTTTCTTTGAATGCAGAACGTTTACAGAAGGGTAGACGTCTTTTTGGCTGCTCTACAGAGTGATGTATTTTAGGCTTCAAGGCTGTAGCAAGCTCACACGATTCCACTACGCCGCCTCCTCCCTGATAAGGCAGTTCCTGCAACTGTAGTAGTGAACTGCAATGACCTTTCTCTAAGACGGCCTGTCAGCAGACAGGCTAATTGAAATGCTAGAATCTCCACCCAGGCAGGAGCTACCTCACCTTTTGGAGATCATACGCTGAGGGTGGAAATGTGGAAAAGGGGGGTTGGTTCTGTACAGGCCAAATATAACAGGTTCAGGGGTGTGAAAAAAGCAGTATAGGGGACAAGTTCCCACAGGACCCCCCCCCCCCCCCGCTTTTAATCTATTATAATTGGCTGAACCCAGGTTAAATGAAAGTAGCTAAATTAGTGACTTTCTCTGGGCAGCCATCATTTTGTGCTGGTCTTCTGACGTCATCTACAAATTATGGTTCTTTTACATTTTAATGTGGATTGTTTTAATTGATTTTAATGTTTTAATGTCATATTTTGTTGTGAACCGCCCTGATCCCCTAGGGCCATGGTGGCGAACCTATGGCACTCCAGATGTTCATGTACTACAATTCCCATCAGGCCCTGCCAGTATGGCCAATTGACCATGCTGGCGGGGGCTGATGGGAATTGTAGTCCATGAACATCTGGAGTGCCATAGATTCACCACCACGGTCCTAGGGGAAGGGCGATGGATGGATGGATGGATGGATGGATGGATGGATGGATGGATGGATGGATGGATGGATGGATGGATGGATGGATGGATGGATGGATGGATGGATGGATGGATGGATGGATGGATGGATGGATGGATGGATGGATGGATGGATGGATGGATGGATGGATGGATGGATGGATGGATGGATGGATGGATGGATGGATGGATGGATGGATGGATGGATGGATGGATGGATGGATGGATGGATGGATGGATGGATGGATGGATGGATGGATGGATGAGGGGGGATTCTCAGGTGGGGGGATTCTCGAATGAACATTTTTCTGTTAACGAGTGTAAAGGGTGCAATTAGCAAGCTTGATTTGCATGTGTTGGGTGGGATCCACCTATTTAGCATGGGAGTAACCCAGTTGTCTACTGCTGGGCTACGCCACCCGTGGCCTCCACCCCTCCCTCCTCCCTTCCGGAGTCCCAAGCAGGGTCAGCCTAGTTGTCTACCTTGCTGAGCGCACGCATAGAACAGAACAAAGCCCATTAACATATGACAGGTGTAGGTACCCAGACGGTCAGCATTCACACCCTGGCCCCAACCAACCAATTCCCTTTGTCCCAGGTGGGGATCCTGGTGCCTCCAAGTCTGGGGTGGGGAGGGGGCAGGTGCCACTCCTGACAAGCGCCCTGCCCTCCGCAAAGTGACCCTGAGACCTTCAAATCCTTCAAGAGAGCAGTTGTGTCCTGCCTCAACCTCCTCTTCTGCGGACTGAACATTCCCAACTCCCCCAGCCTCTCCAAGCCCCTGACCATCCTGGCCACTCTCTTAGCACCTGCTCTGTTCTGTCATCCTTTCTGAAGAGGGGCCTCCAGATACTTCGAGGGGACTTGGTTTCCTGCCCTCCAGACATTCATGCTCTCTCCCTCCCTCTCCCTCCCTCTCTCTCGTATCCAGAGTGCAGCCACCAGTTCTGGGGGCCCGATTGCAAGAACTCCTGCTCCTGCGTGAATGGAGGCACTTGTGACCCCGTGACTGGCGCTTGCACTTGCCTGCCAGGCTACGGGGGCCCTCTCTGCCAAGAGCCTTGTGCCCCGGGGCTGTACGGACCAGGGTGTGCTCTGGGCTGCCACTGTGAGAATGCTGCCTCCTGCGACAGGGCTACGGGGGCCTGCCTGTGCCCCCTGGGATTCACCGGACCACAGTAAGTAGGGGGAAGGGTAAGCAAAATTATTGGGACAGGGGGCTTGAGGGGGAATGGCTGAATTCTCAGCTAGGGAGGCACCTCCCCTGCACTCTGACCTTTCCCTTGGGCTCTGGGTGGGTAGGGGAGGGAGGGAGGGAGGGAGGGAGTGGGGGGGTTCTTCGTGGTTTCCATTCAGTTATCTGCCAGCTGCATTGTGTGACTTGATTCAGTTGGGGCACGAGGTCCTTTTCTTCCCAGGTTACGTTTCTGGTTCTGATCTAGGCTGGGAGTAACAGGCTGATTTGGAGGGTGGGCATGGTAGGAACAAGTCAGTTGGAGGTACCTGTTTATAATCTATTTCATAAATACAGACATAAGACAGGCGTATAAAAGAACCACATTTTGATACCACATTTCATACGTTGAATGGTAAGTTTCAAAGTCTCATCTGTTTGATGCAGACCCTTAATTTTCTGTGACACCATCAGCCTGGGGAAGCTGTACAGTTCAGTTGCTTGATCGGGCTATTCCAGGGGTCTGCAACCTGAGGTTCTCCAGATATTCATGGACTTCAAATCCAATTGGCCATGCTGGCAGGGGCTGGTGGGAATTGTAGTCCATGAACATCTGGAGAGCCACAGGTTGCAGACCCCTGGGGTATTCTATTCCCTCTTTGGGAAAAGAGGCTTCTGGAAAAGATCCCACAAGCTGCAGCAATAATGTTCAATAGAGGAATCTATTTGGGATCAAAGTACATAATGCAGCAGAAATGCCTCTGGCGTGTGGGGCACATGCATGCCTAGATTTTCAGCTAGCATTGTGCTAGCTGTTGTTTTCCAGGGGATAGGAGCACTTCCACTTTTTGGGGGGGGGGGGGCGGCCACTGAGCCCGCCCCTCTTTTGTTGCCCCCGCACTGGCTATATAACTGACCATCTGCCTACCCCCTCCCACCCAGGGTTTGTCCACTGGGGTTTGATCCCAGACGCCTTTTCTTATCATTCATTTTTTGTAGGTTACTGCTGCTATAGTTTTAATAGTTTTAGGTTTTGTATTGTTTTAATTGGGGCCATTCGATTGGTTTTATTGTCTTGTTATTTGCTGTTGTACACCGCCCTGAGCCCTTCGGGGGTAGGGCGGTTTATCAAATTGAATAAATAAATAAATAATAAAATAAATATAGATGAAAAAAGTCTGGATTATCACAGGCCAAATCACCCATCCGCACTGAGGTGCACCGTGGGACCGGAAGCATGTCGGGACAAGAAATCTTGTGGGGGGGGGGGCTGACCTACAGAGGGTGAATCGAAATGGGAGCGCTGTGGACGCCACTCCATGGAGTGTGAGGCTGAACACACTCAAACAAAGTCGACTTTATAAGAAAGGAACAAACTTTATTGAGTTGTGTCGCCCTGATTACAGGGTGCTGGAACTGAAGGTTCTTGCCCTCAGTCCCAGTATATAAAGGGTGTGTTGGTGGGCAGTTCTTAGCAGGAACCAGGGGATTCGGAGAAATGAAACTTTCAGGGGATTACAGGAAATGAAACTCGGTCCTGGCATGGAGCACCTCAGAGAAAGGGCAGGATCCTGCCAAGCCCAGTAGCATTACCTGTCCCTGGGCCTTCTGTTTCCTTGTCTTATTAAGTAGCTTTGTTTGAGTAGTGCAGGGCAGCCTTTGGACAGCTCACTTGTTGGAGCAGGGCTCGACAAACCTCGCGTGCCCCGGGGCCTGGAAGTTTCACTGTAATGCCTAGAATTTGGGGGCATGCTGATCTGAATTCTGGGTTTTGGACCTGTTAGCCTGGGTTGGCGGGTGGCCTTCAGTTACTGGATGCCACGCGTGGCTGGTTCAGTCTGGGCTTCTGGAGGCCTCTCAACACAGCGTGCCTCATTGACCCTGCTCTGCCAGGTGGGGGGATGCTTCAGGGACAAGGCTAAGTTCTCGACAGCTGGGGGTGAACCTGACCTTGTTGCTCGGTGCTCAGCAGCTGATGTTCGTTATGCATCTCTTCCAGCTGTGAAATCCCCTGCCTGAATGGCACCCGTGGGTCTCAGTGCCAAGCTGACTGCCTTTGCCAGAATGGGGGCATCTGCCACCCCCCAAACACCAGCAACTGCGCCTGCCCTCCTGGATGGATGGTATGTGTGGGGGGAGGAGAACGTGGGCATCCAAATCACCCACCCCCTCTGCGGCAGAGTTCAGGCCCACTGGCACCCTCCCCCACCCACAGTGCATGCCGCAGGGCCTGCCACGGACTTCCAGTATCTCCAGGTCAGCGGTGGGGGGTGTATTACCTGGCCCACAGCATGAAGGGTGGCTCACACTCCTTGAGCTTTTGCGCCTAGTCCTGGCTCACGTCACCATGTTGACCGGGTCAATACTATGGCGACGTCTCTCTCCAAATTGGCCCCTCCTGTGTTCAGTCCCATTTGCGTAATCTGCTGAGCTGAAAAATTGTTATTTGCATCCACTGGAGGGGAGAAGCGGGTGGGCTCAAGGGATGCTCAAGGGATCCTGGACGGAAGAGGACAGCTCTGGGGTCCTTCCTTTCCCCCCCAGGGCGCCATCTGCTCCGTCCCCTGCCCTGAAGAGCGCTTTGGCTCCAGCTGCCAAGGGGAATGCCGGTGCCACAACGGAGGCCAGTGTGACCCTGTCAGCGGGCAGTGCCAGTGTGCGCCGGGCTATGTTGGAGAGCGGTGAGTGGAAGTCTGGGGAAATGGGTGTGGTCTATTTAGGTGAGTGGGCGGAGTTTCCAGAGGAGGGGGCCCCATTGACCGTTTGGAAGCTCCATGGAGCAGAGCTTGAAGCGTTTCTCCATCTTTTTAAAAAAATAACTTTTTAAAATATAACTACAGCAAAGCTAACATGGAAGGGAAAAGACATAAGTGAACCCGTCCCTCTAATGTATGTACATAGCGGAGGCATGCGCTGGTTGTAACTGCTTTTGACTTCCCACCCAGATCCCACTGTTGGCCTCATCCATTAACCTCACGCCCAACAAATATGGATTCTATCTTCCTTATTTATTATCTCCCTGACCTAATTCCCAGAACAGAACGCTTGTTTCTTCTAGGCTTCCCCAGAAGTCAAACAATTCTCTGAACTACAATCTCACCATAAATATAGTCCAGATAGTTTAGTATACTTGTGTGAGACTTTTTACCAATATATATTTTAATAGGATACATTTCTATGCTTATGGAAGCCCGGATGAAACAAGTAACACCAGGTACTTGCCAAGAAGATGAAGAAGAAATTGGCAAGATAACAAAGTTTAATAAATGAATACAAAATTAGTAATTTTTGTTCAAGCCTGTCAGGTGAGCAAGTGAATAATAAAAAAGAGAAAATGTTATTTGCCCTTTCCCTTCCATACATAGACTCCTCTACATAGGCAGACAGCAATCACAATATTTGGAATATTGAGGTGAATTCTTGGGTGGAACGCATTTCTCCACAGTATTAAATTCACATTTCCATTTATACCTTTAAAAAATAATCATAAATGTAACAAAGTTGTTAAAAATCCAAATGGTCAGAAGGGAGCAAGCTTGTTTTCTGCTGCCTCGGAGACTAGGACACGGAGTCATGGGTTCAAGGTGCAGGAAAAGAGATTCCACCTAAACATCAGAAAGAACTTCCTGACGGTCAGGGCTGTTGGACATTGCACTGCCTCGGAGTATGGTGGAGTCTCTTCCTTTGGAGATTTTTAAAGAGAGGCTGGATGGCCATCTGTCAGGAGTGCTTTGATTGGGTGTTCGTGCATGGCAGAGGGTTGGACTGGATGGCCCTTTATGGTCTCTTCCAACTCTATGTTTCTATGATTCAAATGGTTGTGAGCCGCCCTGAGCCCGCAAGGGGAAAGCAGGATATGAAATCTAACAAATAATAATAATAATAAAGTCTAGTCTGCTTTTACATCATGATTCTCTCTCTACCCCCGCAGGTGCCGCGAGGAATGTCCCATTGGCCAATATGGGCAGGACTGCAGCCAGGCCTGTGACTGTGCCAACGGAGGCCGCTGTTTCCACATTCACGGGGCCTGCCTGTGTGAGGCTGGTTACTTCGGCAGCCGCTGCGAGGAGCGCAAGTGCTTGGCAGGCCTCTATGGTCTGGCCTGCAATTGGCCATGCCTCTGCGACCCTCAGCACACCGACAGGTAGCCGGAACTGCCTGCTGCCCTCACCTTGCTCACTTCTTTTATCGCCCATCTTGCACTGAGGGCTGGGGTGAGGGAGAACACTGCATGGAGCAAGCATGCGCCCTGCGCCCCTGCCACCCTCCGGAATGCCCCAGGAACATCCCAGCCACGCCCCCACCATGCCCCTGCACTGGTGTGCGCCTGGTGCGTCACCCCCCCTCATCCCCTTGGTGTTACGCCACTGCTGAGACTCAAGGTGGATTTTTTAAAAACCCCACGTCAGCCAGAAGACAGCAAAAGACGAGACGTTCACTCCCCAGTGCCCCAGGACTGGGATGACAGAGCTGGGAGGTACATCAGAGTGTAGACAGTGGGCTACGAGGGCAGAATGAGCCATTTCTGTTTTGCACATTCTGTGGAACGAAAGAAGTGTGGGAGCTCCCCTGACCCCCTACTAGCCTCCCCAGAAGGTGGAAGCAGCCTCAGAATAGCCTGTTGAGTGGCACCTTCAGAAAGCGGCGCTCAGATAAGGGCATCTGTTGTGGTGCATCGTGGTGGTGGTGGTGGGGGGGGTTCTGCAGCTATGGGGGCCTGACATCATTCAAGGCTTTGCAAGTAACGATCAGAACCTTGAGCTGAACCTGGTAACAGATCCGTGACCAGTAGAGGACCTGCAGAGCTGGAGCTGGAGGCCCCCAACTGGAGCTACCGCAGCCTGCCTTGTAGATGGCCTCTTGGGGGCCCCCTTTGCTGGCTTCCCCCCATTTCCACGGCTGCGGAGTGAGCAGCGGCCAAGGCTGCGCAAAAGAGCTCAGGGCTCAGAGCAGCTCGGCTCGATCCGGCCTTGAGCCCCAACCCCAGCTGGCTGGCCTGTGGGGGGGGGGGCCACTCTGAGCGGTTTGTGTGCCTCGTTTCTTCCCTCCCAGCTGCCACCCGCTGACTGGCGAATGCACCTGCAAGCCAGGCTGGGCCGGCCTGTCCTGCAATGAGACCTGCCCCCCCGGATACCACGGAGCCAGCTGCCGGGATCCCTGCCTGTGTCTGAACGGGGGGACGTGTGTCAGTGAGACTGGGCGCTGCGTTTGTGCAGCAGGCTACATGGTACGTCAATGGCCAGCGCTGGGGAGGCTCATCTGGGCCCCGCCGTCCGTGTGCTGCTGGGGCCAGGATCCTGCGACTAGAGATCTTCACGGCTGTGACCAGCACCACGAGCTGGGGGTGGCTCCCTTGGACCCAGCAGAATTGTCTCGGGAAGCCCTTCTCCCGTTCCCTTGTGCCAGCTCCCGTGTTCGGAGGGAGCAGGTGGAAAGCACCCAAGAGGATTCCTCTGCAGGCGTGGTCCCTCTTTCCTCAGTCACCTGGACTCTTCCTGCTTTGGGGGTTCTTGTGAGGCTGCTTGGCCACCCCCCCCCCCAATTCAAATGTTCTGCTCAGCTTCACTGGCAAGGAAAGGGTGTCCTCCCCCCAAGCCTGGTTGGAAGGTTCTTGCTCAAGCTCCCAAACCTCTCCCCCAACAGTTCACACCTGTGTCCCAAACCCCACCCCCCTCCGTGCCTGGGCAGCAGCCCCCCTCCTCACACCCTGCTGTGCTCCACAGGATCCGCACTGCTCCAGCGCCTGCCCGGCTGACACCTACGGGGTGAACTGCTCCCTGCGCTGCACCTGCCAGAACGCCTTCGCCTGCTCCCCTGTCGACGGGGCCTGCGTCTGCAAAGAAGGTGCAGAATTGTGCTGTGGGGCTGTGGCGTGAAGGGGCATCGCAGGGTAGCCGGACATGGTGGCATGACTGGGCGCCAGCAGCTGGATTCCGAGTGTCTGTCTGCGGCACTTTTGCTGCTAATCTCTGCTTCTTCCTTCCTCCCCTCCAGGCTGGCATGGAGTGAATTGTTCCACCCCCTGCCCCATGGGCACCTGGGGGGCTGGGTGCAATGGGACCTGCCAGTGTGCCAACGGTGCTGCCTGCAGCCCTGTCAGTGGGGCGTGCTCTTGCCCCCCAGGCTGGCATGGAAGCTGGTGTGAGGAGCAGTGCCCGGTAAGTTGCTGTTAGAAAAGGTTTAAAAGCTCCAAACTCCTCTGTCTCCCCAGCTGCCAGACACCGAACGGGATCGGGTCCTGTTTGAAAAAGACAGACCGACCAGCTGCCATGTTGTTCTGGAGCCTGCTCTGTTTCCTGAAGTCCCAGTGTCACCTCTATCTGTGGGTTCTGTGGGGCATAACGTGGCAGGAGTTGCAAAGAACTAAATTTAAAACAAAAGGGTTTACTTCCTTAACAGATAACACTTTTGACATTTAACATTTAACATCAACAATTTACAGTCCCTTTAGGCTGCATTTCAAGTCCTTATATTTACAGTCTACTGATAATGCCAAGTCCAATTCTTCTTTGCTGGTGGTTGGCTTATGAAGACTTCAGAGGATTGGTGAACCGGATCCAAGATGATGAAGGTCCCCAAAAGAACTCCCATCAAACTACATACACAGAAAGCCCTGAAACCACAAATTCTGACATTTACAATACAGCAAAAATAAACATTTCCCTCCCCACTAGTTCCCAACAACTTTGCAGTTACCTTAAACAAGGTGTTAAGAGCTCATAAAGAAATAAATCCAGGTCCCAGCCGGGTAGCCTGAGAGCTTCCTCCAACTTCATGAGTTTTTGCAGCTTTCTGCTGCTTTGAGTCTCCACCCCTTTCTGGGTCAACCCATTCTGAACATGAGGGTTACACCAGCTCTACTCACGAGGCTCTCCAGACAATAGTCTGGGGTTGAACTCTGTGTGAGCTTCCCAGAGGGCAAGTCCTAAACAGGGTAGCCAGACCCTTTGGGTCACCTGTCAGTGCTCCTGTGTGCATAAAGAGCAGTGAGGTCCCCAGACGGCCTTGTGGCCTGGACGGTCAGTCAGTCAGCACAGCCCCATGCAGAACTCCCTGTTGGAGGCCCCCCATCCAGCCTTGGCCACGGCCAGGACTAGAAGCCCGTGTGGGGTTTAATGTAGCTCTGCAGGGCCTGAAAGACAGATCTATCCCACGAGGCGTTTGGTTGAGCCGCTATGGTGTACCACCGTTATGCCCCCCCTCCTTTCTCCCCTCCTTCTCCACTCTTGCCCCTCCCTTTCCCCTCCCTCTTTCCCTTTTGCCTTCCCTCACCCCTTACTTCATGATGGGCCCACCTGAAACATTTGAATTATCCGGGGATGGGGCGCTCAGCCTGGAAAACCAGAGGAAATTGCTAAACTCTAATCTGCTAAATTTTATATTTTCTATCTGAAATTGTAATTATATTTGTATTCATTTTCTAAACTTTCATGTCTATGAAGGCTGGAAACCACCAAGAGCCCAAAAAGGGAAGGGTGATATAGAAAAGGGAGGGAGGGAGGGAGGGAGGGAGGGAGGCTGCTGAGGAGAAAGTGCTTGGCAGGCCTGCCTCTATGGTCTGGCGCACAGTAGCCATGCCTCTGCGACCCTCCAGCACACAGTGAGTAGCGGAACTGCCTGCTGCCCTCACCTTGCTCACTTCTTTTGTCGCCCATCTTGCACTGAGGCTGGGTGAGGAGAGGGCACTGCATGGAGCAAGCATGCGCCCTGCGCCCCTGCCACCCTCCGGAATGCCCCAGGAACATCCCAGCCACGCCCCCACCATGCCCCTGCACTGGTGTAAGCCTGTCGTCCACCCCCCTCATCCCTTGGTGTTACGCCACTGCTGAGACTCAAGGTGGATTTTTTTGCAAAACCCACGTCAGCCAGAGACAGCAAAAGGCAGGCGTTCACTCCCCCCAGTGCCCCAGGACTGGGATGACAAACTGGGAGGTACATCAGAGTGTAGCCAGACAGTGGAGCTCTGAGGGCAGAATGAGCCATTTCTGTTTGCATTCTGTGGAGGCAGAAAGAAGTGTGGGGAGCTCACAGGCCCCTACTAGCCTCCCCAGAGGTGGGAAGCAGCCTCAGAATAGCCTGTTGAGTGGCACCTTCAGAAAGCGGCGCTCAGATAAGGGCATCTGTTGTGGTGCATCGTGGTGGTGGTGGGGGGGGGGGTTCTGCAGCTTGAACAGTAACGATCAGAACCTTGAGCTGAACCTGGTAGCTGAATCCGTGACCAGTAGAGGGACCTGCCAGAGCTGGAGCTGGGAGGCCCCAACTGGAGCTACCCATAGCCTGCCTTGTAGATAGCCTCTTTTCCGGGGCCCCTTGCTGGCTTCCCCCCCATTTCCCGGCTGCGGGTGAGAGCAGCGGCCCAGGTGTGCGCCAAGAGCTCAGGGCTCAGAGCAGCTCGGCTCGATCCGGCCTTGAGCCCCAACCCCAGCTGGCTGGCCTGTGGGGGGGGGGGGGGCACTCTGAGCGGTTTGTGTGCCTCGTTTCTTCCCTCCCAGCTGCCACCCGCTGACTGGCGAATGCACCTGCAAGCCAGGCTGGGCCGGCCTGTCCTGCAATGAGACCTGCCCCCCCGGATACCACGGAGCCAGCTGCCGGGATCCCTGCCTGTGTCTGAACGGGGGGACGTGTGTCAGTGAGACTGGGCGCTGCGTTTGTGCAGCAGGCTACATGGTACGTCAATGGCCAGCGCTGGGGAGGCTCATCTGGGCCCCGCCGTCCGTGTGCTGCTGGGGCCAGGATCCTGCGACTAGAGATCTTCACGGCTGTGACCAGCACCACGAGCTGGGGGTGGCTCCCTTGGACCCAGCAGAATTGTCTCGGGAAGCCCTTCTCCCGTTCCCTTGTGCCAGCTCCCGTGTTCGGAGGGAGCAGGTGGAAAGCACCCAAGAGGATTCCTCTGCAGAGTGATGGTCCCTCTTTCCTCAGTCACCTGGACTCTTCCTGCTTTGGGGGGGGGGTTCTTGTGAGGGCTGCTTGTACCCCAATTCAAATGTTCTGCTCAGCTTCACTGGCAAAGGGAAAGGGTGTCCTCCCCAAGCCTGGTTGGAAGGTTCTTGCCAAGCTCCCCAAACCTCTCCCAACAGTTCACACCTGTGTCCCCAGAGCCCCACCCCCTCCGTTACCCTGGGCAGCAGCCCCCCTCCTCACACCCTGCTGTGCTCCACAGGATCCGCACTGCTCCAGCGCCTGCCCGGCTGACACCTACGGGGTGAACTGCTCCCTGCGCTGCACCTGCCAGAAACGCGCCGCCTGCTCCCACAATAGAAGGCGGGGCCTCGTCTGCAAAAGGTGCAGGGTATGCTGTGGGGCTGTGGCGTGAAGGGGCATCGCAGGGTAGCCGGTCATGGTGGCATGACTGGGCGCCAGCAGCTGGATTCCGAGTGTCTGTCTGCGGCACTTTTGCTGCTAATCTCTGCTTCTTCCTTCCTCCCCTCCAGGCTGGCATGGGTAGGGTGTTCCACCCCTGCCCGGCAGGCACCTGGAGCCTGGAGTGCAATAAGGACCTGCCAGTGTGCTTAGCGGTGCTGCCTGCAGCCCTGGCTCAGTGGGGAGGCGTGCCTCTTGCCCCCAGGCTGGCATGGAAGCTGGGCAGGAGCAGTGCCGGTAAGTTGCTGTTAGAAAAGGTTCCAGCTCCAAAACTCTCTGTCTCCCCAGCTGCCAGACACCGAGCGGGGATGGTCCTGTTTGAAAAAAAGACAGACCGACCAACTGCCATGTTGTTCTGGAGCCTCTTTTTTGTTTCCCTGAAGTCCCAGTGTCACCTCCTATCTGTAGGTTCTGTAGGGCAGTGGCAGAGTTACAGGAAACTAAATTTAAAACAAAAGGGTTTACTTCCTTAACAGATAACACTTTTGACATTTAACATTTAACATCAACAATTTACAGTCCCTTTAGGCTGCATTTCAAGTCCTTATATTTACAGTCTACTGATAATGCCAAGTCCAATTCTTCTTTGCTGGTGGTTGAGAAGCATGGGGAGCTTCAGAGGATTGGTGAACGGATCAAGATGAAGTGAAAGGTCCCCAAAGAACTCCCATCAAACTTACATACACAGAAAGCCTGAAACCACAAGTCTGGCATTTTGTACAGCAAAACTCGCCCATTTCCCTCCCACTAGTTCCAGCAACTTTGCAGTTACCTTAAACAAAGGTGTTAAGAGCTCATAAAGGGAAATAAATCAGGTCCCAGCAGTTAACTGAGGCTTCCTCCAACTTCATGAGTTTGTGCAGCTTTCTGCTGCTTTGAGTCTCCACCCCTTTCTGGGTCAACCCATTCTGAACATGAGGGTTACACCAGCTCTACTCACTTGAGCTCTCAGACAATGGTCACAGGGTTGAACTCTGTGTGAGCTTCCCAGAGGGCAAGTCCTAAACAGGGTAGCCAGACCCTTTGGGTCACCTGTCAGTGCTCCTGTGTGCATAAAGAGCAGTGAGGTCCCCAGACGGCCTTGTGGCCTGGACGGTCAGTCAGTCAGCACAGCCCCCCCCCCCCCCCGCAGAACCCTGCTGAGCCCCATCCAGCCTTGGCCACGGCCAGGACTAGAAGCCCGTGTGGGGTTTAATGTAGCTCTGCAGGGCCTGAAAGACAGATCTATCCCACGAGGCGTTTGGTTGAGCCGCTATGGTGTACCACCGTTATGCCCCCCCTCCTTTCTCCCCTCCTTCTCCACTCTTGCCCCTCCCTTTCCCCTCCCTCTTTCCCTTTTGCCTTCCCTCACTTACTTCGCAGTGGGCCCACCTGGAAACATTTGAATTGTATCCAGGGGATGAGCTCAACCCTGGAAAACCAGAGGAAATTACCTAAACTCTAATCCTGCTAAAATTTTATATTTTCTATCTGAAATTGTAATTATATTTGTATTCATTTTCTAAACTTTCACATGTGTCTATGAGGCTGGAAACCACAAGAGCCCAAAAAGGAAGGGTGATATAGAAAGGGGAGGGAGAGGGAGGGAGGGAGGAGGGAGGGAGGGAGGAGGAGGAGGAGGGAGGAGGGGGAGGGAGGAAGGAAGGAAGGAAGGAAGGAAGGAAGGAAGGAAGGAAGGAAGGAAGGAAGGAAGGAAGGAAGAGGAAGGAAGGAAGGAAGGAAGGAAGGAAGGAAGGAAGGAAGGAAGGACAGTCCTCTCCTCTCCAAGTGAAGGTTAGGGAATCTGTTTTCCCGGCAAGGGCATTTCCAGTGATCTGGGAGTTTTCTGTCTTCTTTTGCCTTCAGAACGGATTCTACGGCTTTGGCTGTAGCAAAAAATGTACCTGCCAGAATGCGGACGGCTGTGATGCGGCGACAGGGCAGTGCCACTGCCTACCTGGCTGGACAGGTAAGGGAAAGGCAACTAGCAGAGAGAGCTCCGGCACCGTGTCTCAGTGCTGCCCAGGGGCTGCCCTTGGAGACTGTCCGTGGGGTGCCAGGCAGGCCGGCCTGCATGAGGAAGCAGTCCGATGTTGCACGCACAACAATGTAGAGATATGCAATATTTTCACAATTTTACAAAAGTGTAATAATTTTGGCAACAATTAATATGATGTCATATGTGGAAGAATAATCAATACATGATGTAAGAATCCAGAGTTTCCATCCCCTGACCCTAATCCTCCCCCCATCTTTTTCTACCCTATAATCGATTTGGATCCCAAAACTACAGTAGAGAGCCCTCGACAGCCTCTCTTTTATGCTGAAGTTTTGCTACCAAGTCAAAAGAACTGAACTGGGAAACAGGATCTACTCCTGTGTAAGCTCACCTGCTCTGTAAGCAGAATTTAAAAATGAGGAAACCCAGCATCTAAGTCTCTTCAAGCTTGCTGAAATGATTAAATTCCATTTGCTTGTAACAATAAGCAGTACTTTATTTTAATTAAATTATTTTCCGCCAATTTCTCAGATACAAACCTAAAGGGTTATATTTTTTAACACTAGCCATACATTAGCCATACATTTTTTTAACACTAGCCATACAGGAGGTGGTGATGGTCACTAACCTGGATAGCTTTAAAAAGGGCTTGGACAGATTTATGGAGAGTGGTCTGGCTCCCCAATCTTGATCCTCCTTTTATCTCCAGATTGCAAATGCCTTAGCAGACCAGGTGCTGGGAGCAACAGCTGCAGAAGGCCATTGCTTTCACCTCCTGCAGGTGAGCTCCCAAAAGGCACCTGGTGGGCCACTGCGAGTAGCAGAGAGCTGGACTAGATGGACACTGGTCTGATCCAGCTGGCTCATTCTTATGTTCTTATGTTCTTATTAACGGGAAAGTATATATTTGCTTAATCCTTCTCTAGAACTGTTCTCATTCCTGGCACTCATGGGTCCCTCCCAGCCACAATGCACCCCCCCTCCCAAAGTGCCTTGTGCAA
Source organism: Sphaerodactylus townsendi (assembly GCF_021028975.2). Classification (NCBI taxonomy): domain Eukaryota; kingdom Metazoa; phylum Chordata; class Lepidosauria; order Squamata; family Sphaerodactylidae; genus Sphaerodactylus; species Sphaerodactylus townsendi. Next base: position 5,826,077 of record NC_059425.1, on the reverse strand, counting down.
GGCCATTCTGGACAGCCACAGGCCTGCACGGCCCCCCCCTCCCCCCGCCACTTGCTTCCCCATCTCCATGAGCCCCCCGTTGCAGCGAAGCGTGTGCCGTGGGCCTGTGGGGGCTGCAGTGCCGTCGGTCCTGCGCTTGCAAGAACGGTGCCCTCTGCTCACCCCAGGATGGGAGCTGCGACTGCACCCCCGGCTTCCGGGGTCCCCACTGCCAGCGCCGTAAGTAGCCCCTCTGCTCTCTGAGGATATCCCGAAGGGGCAAACGGGCAAGATTCTTTGTTTTCTTGGTATGATCTCAGCGGGGGAAAAGAGAAAGAAGACTTGGCAAACATTCTGTGGTTGTATTGTCGAAGGCTTTCATGGCCGGAATCACTGGGGTGCTGTGTGGTTTCCGGGCTGTATGGCCGTGTTCTAGCAGCATTCTCTCCTGACGTTTCGCCTGCATCTGTGGCTGGCATCCTCTGAAGATCCAGCCACAGATGCACAAATCCTCTGAAGATGCCAGCCACAGATGCAGGCTGAGAAGCGTCGGAGAAAGTGCTAAATGACAGGCTGCTCGGAAATACAAAACCCAAGTCTGTCAGTTGTTCAGCTCTGGTTTCAGTCACTGACTTGGGCCTGGATCTCCACAGCTCTATTCTCTGCCTCCTCTTGGGCCTGCCAGGCATCTGGGCGGCAAGCGTGCTTCTGGCACACGCTGGCATATCATAATTTAGGGAGCAGAGGGAAGCCGTGCTCGCCCCAATTCCAAGAGAGGGAATATCAGCCATATCAGCTGCAGAGAAGCTGACCAGCAACTTGCCATTGTCTTGTAATGAGGGTAGACCTGAGATTTGGAACTGTTTTGATTTAAGAGAAGAAAACCTCTCCTGCTTCCCCGAGAGACAGCCCCCTCTAAGCTGATCCATCGGGCAGGACATGCACCCTTCCCCATTAGCATAGCCATCCCCCCCGCTGTTCACCTCTTGGATGAAGGGGGCTCCCGTCTTTGCACCACCGGAAGACTGAGATTTCAATTGTTATGGTATTTTAATAATGTTTGATATTTATTTGATGTTTGGTGGTATAATAGAATAGAATAGAATAGAATAGAATAGAATCTTTATTGGCCAAGTGTGATTGGACACACAAGGAATTTGTCTCCGGTGCATATGCTCTCAGTGTACATAAAAGAAAAATACATTTGTCAAGAATCATAAGGTACAGCACTTAATGATTGTCATATAGGTCTAGTAAGCAATCAGGAAACAATCAGTAGATTGTTCGCTGCCCTGAGCCCAGCCTTTGTTGGGAAAGGGCAGACTACAAATCAAATAAAATAAGTTAGCAAACAAACCAGATGGGCAGCGTCCCTTTCGTAGGGTCTTCACTGTTCACACAAAAAGCAAAGTACCCGTGAAAGACACAGTAAAATCATCATGTCTAAAATGGCTGTCAGTAATTTCACTGATTATTTCAAGGTACTTAATACTAATGATAGATCGATCACGGTACAATTGATCCCTTCGTTTGCATTTACACATTCCAGTGGGCTACGGAGGGGTCATGTGACAGAGCAAGAGTCTTGTGTGCATCCCAAGAGCATACAACATGTACAACTGAAAAAGGAAACACCCCCTCCCCCACCCCCCTGATTCTGAGATGCAGCAAGTTCCCTCCTGAGCTCTGTGGCCTCTTTCCCTCCTTCCCCCCCTCCGCAGCCTGCCAGTCGGGGCGTTACGGCAAGAAGTGCGCTGTGCCTTGCAAATGTGCCAACCACTCCATCTGCCACCCCGTGGACGGCTCCTGTGACTGTGCTCCTGGCTGGACAGGCAGTGACTGCTCGAGACGTGAGTGACAACTCTAAAGACCACTGAGAAAGGGGCTGGGAGGCGGGATGTTCCCTTCCTTAGAATCACAGAGTTGGAAGAGACCATAAGGGCCATCCAGTCCAACCCCCTGCCATGCAGGAACACACAATCAAAGCACTCCTGACAGATGGCCACCTAGCCTCTCTTTAAACATCTCCAAAGAAGGAGACTTCACTACACTCCGAGGCAGTGCGTTCCACTGTCCTACCGCTCTCACCCTCAAAAAGTTCCTCCTAATGTTTAGGTGGAATCTCTTTTCCTGCACCTTGAGTTTGACACCTGTGCTCTACAATATCTGCCCTTGTTGTTCCCTTAATAATGAATAATGGAGACATTTCAGACTCTGGAGCTTTTCCCCCAGAGGGAAGAAGCACGAACCCTTTAATAGTCTTGGTTGTCCTCTTGTGGGAGCGCGTGCCAGATTCTGGGCCCTTTGATTGGATTGGCAACTGCAGTTTTGCAATCCCTGTGAGGCCGGCCCCTGCGTGGGGGTTAGAGTCATAGACTCATAGGTTGGGTCTCCCTCTCAGACTTGACCCCTCACCCCTGACACAGGCTGCCCGTTCGGGTTCTTCGGGGAGAACTGCACCCATCCGTGCCAGTGCTGGAATGAGGCTGCGTGCAATCCTGAAACCGGGCGGTGCTTGTGTCCCTCGGCCTTCACCGGTGCCCACTGTGAAACCAGTAAGTGTGCCGCTCTGTCCCAATCCCTCTCCCTCCCTTGATGGCATCCTCTTTCCTTGGTGTGATCCCAGGCAGGAGACCTGTGACCCAATCCCCACCTGTCACCGAGGAGTTGGGGGCTCTGTTGTCCCAAACTTGGGCACAAACCAGTGCAGAGTTAAGACTCTTTCTGTGCAGTGAGGGGGCTTCTCTTCCACTGCCTTAAAGTTCTTGCAGAGCAAAATATCTCCGATGGATGGATGGATGGATGGATGGATGGATGGATGGATGGATGGATGGATGGATGGATGGATGGATGGATGGATGGATGGATGGATGGATGGATGGATGGATAGATGATAGATGGATAGATGGTGGAGGATGGAGGATGGAGGGATGGAGGGATGGAGGGATAGATGGATAGATGGTGGTGGATGGAGGATGGAGGATGGAGGGATGGAGGGATGGAGGGATGGAGGGAGGGATGATGATGATGATGATGATGATGATGATGATGATGATGATGATGATGATGATGATGATGTGGGTGGGTGGGTGGGTGGGTAGGTTTGTTGGTCTCTCTCTCTCTCTGGGTACCCCGTTGGCACAAGCTTGGGCATTTGCTTGGCTCAGCTAACCCCGTAGCCGCTTCACTCCCCAAGGGGAGTGGGGAGCACACGCTTTCGCAAAGCTGGCTGCAGAAGAAGTGCCAAATGCTTCCGCCCTCGTCCTTTCCTCGGGGGTGGGTCGTGTTTCTGAGGGGGTGTGGTGATGCCTTTTTCTTCCCCAAGGAACAGGAAGCCCCGACAACCCTTTCACGATGGTTCCTGCACCCCCCACGGGCGGCAGCGGCAGCAGCCTGGGGGCAGTGATTGGCATCGTCATTATGGCTGCCCTGCTGGTGCTGGTCTTGGCGCTCTTTGTCTATTACCGTCACTGGCAGAAGGGCAAGGAGAACCAGCACTTCTCAGTGGCCTACACCACAGGGCGGACAAACGCTTCTGAGTATGCTGTACCAGGTGAGATTCTGGGCCGTGGGTCAGGGCTGTTCCTGCTGCCAGCGTCTAGAGGCTTCAGTGAGCAGCAGGAGTCAGCCGGCTGGGAGCACAAAAAGTCCCAGGGCATCGTGAGAGGAGGGGGCCCTCCAGCCTCCATCCCACCCACACAAAAACGCACCCTACGTCAAGACTGATCCCTGGTTTAATGTATTGTCGAAGGCTTTCACGGCCGGAATAACTTGGGTGCTGTGTGGTTTCCAGGCTGTCTGGCCGTGTTCTAGCAGCATCCTCTCCTGATGTTTCGCCTGCATCTGTGGCTGGCATCTTCAGAGGATCTGATAGTAGGAAAGCAAGTGGAGTATATATACTGTGAGGTCAAAAGGTGAGGCCATCTCACAGTATATATACTCCACTTGCTTTCCATTCCTACTATCAGATCCTCTGAAGATCCTCTGAAGATGCCAGCCACAGATGCAGGCGAAACGTCAGGAGAGAATGCTGCTAGAACACGGCCATACAGCCCGGAAACCACACAGCACCCAAGTGATCCCTGGTTGCTTGCAGAAAACAGAATGACTTTGTTCCTTCAAAGGAAACAGAGACTTGGGAGCTGGCCCCAGATGCAGGGGTCCCACTGACCCTGGATTGATGTGGGGCCTTCTGGCGCAGGTGGCTTTTGAAGAGCAGTCGGAGGATTCAGCAGCTACAAAACACCGCTGCAACGTCCCTTGCTGCTGTGACTTCCCTTGCGTGTCTTCCTGCTCTTCAAAGATGAATACTGTTGGGTGCCTGTTGGTGCCAAGGCACCGTTCAAAGGGCCAGAAGGAGGCCTGCAGCACCCTGAACTGTCTGGGACCACCCATCAGCTGGGGGGGAGGGGAGTGCCTTTGCCGCATGAGAAGTGGGGGGGTGACAGGAGCGAGGCTGCTTTGTTGAGGTAGAGGTAGGTGGGGCTCCCGGCACTCTTTGGCACGTCTGGTGCACGGGAAAAGATGACCGCCATTGTTGGTTTTCGTTCTGCTCCTTGTTTCTTGGTTGTGAGGCCTTCAGGGCTTCTTCAGTATGGATCGATCAGGCCTCTCACTTGGCCTGGTTTTTTTAATTGGCTTTTTAAAAAATGATGTTGGGAGCCACCACCGCTGCCAGTGCAACAGGCCCAGGAGCAGAATGCAAATATTTTAAATACATACATTTTGAAAACAAAACTGTCAGTCTAGAACAGGGGTCCCCAAACTACGGCCCGGGGGTATGGCGGCGATGGCTCCATTCATGTGCAGTGGGGGCTCGAGGGAGAGGAGGAACCGGCCCCAACGGCTGTTGATTGCAGTTACATGATGGCACCCCCAAATCTCCATGAATTTTCTGACCCAGAGTTGGAAACCTTACATGTGGCAACGCCTGCTCCGCCCTTCCCACTCAGCTACTCCATGTGTTGCTCTCTGGCTTTCTGTTTTGCCTCACTCCCATTGGCATCAGCCAGGCTGGCGAATCGCTTGCTGGCTGCTAGGGAGGAAAGAACCCAGGAAGATACCTGATCCTGGGTTAGGTGGAATGCTTCATTGGGAAAGTTCTGCTTTTTTTTTTTACAGGGGAAGGTATTCCACAGCCTCCCCAACAATATTTGGAGCCCACCCTGTACTTGACATACTTTGGTCACTGTTCTAAAAATAGACCATGACAGAAAGGCTGAAAGGTGAAATCAAACATTTTACAATCATTTGTGCATAGGAATTTGTTCATAGTTTTTTTTAGTCCGGCCCTCCAACAGTCTGAGGGACAGTGAACTGGCCCCCTGTTTAAAAAGTTTGGGGACCCCTGCTCTAGAATATCTGAGAGGGAGTCGGTTCCTGCAAAGCTTTGAGTGAAATATGCCATGATGAGTCTTTCTCTCTCTCTCTCTCTCCCCTGCCTAGACATCCCTCCCAGCTACGCGCACTATTACTCCAACCCCAGCTACCACACCCTGTCACCGTGCTCTCCAAGTCTTCCGGTGCCGAGCATCCCGGAGCCGCCTGCTGCTGGTAAGGTAAGGGCCGCTGTTCTGTTTCCCAAGCAAACTAATATTAGATGTATTGTCGAAGGCTTTCACAGCCGGATTCAACTGGTTGTGGTGGGTTTTCCGGGCTGTGTGGCCGTGGTCTGGTAGATCTTGTTCCTAACATTTTGCCTGCATCTACGGCTGGCATCTTCAGAGATGCATCACAGAGGGAAGTCTGTTACACACGATACACCTGTGAAAGAGACTCCGGGAGCTGGGGCTGTTCAGTCTGGAGAAGAGAAGGTTAAGCCATGTTTAGATAGTTGAAGGGATGCCATGTCGAAGAGGGAGCGAGCTTGTTTTCTGCTGCTCCAGAGGCTGGGACCAGGAGTCATGGGTTCAAGGTGAAGGAAAAGAGATTCCACCTGAACATCAGGAAGAACTTCCTGACTTTCTTGTGGTCTCTTCCAACTCTATGATTCCATGTGACAGTCAGTGGAGAAAGAGACAGATCCCAGGTGTTACAGGTATGAATTGAAATGTTACATGAATTAAACTGCTACACGATGCACTGCAAACGAAGCCTGCACAATATAAGAACAAGTAGCCAATGGAGATTCCCCCAAACAGGAAGTTCCTCAGCAGATAAGATATGAATATGGAGCCAGCGTGGTGTAGTGGTTAACAGCAGGCACACTCTGATCTGGGGAACTGGGTTTGATTTCCCTCTCTGCCACTTGAGTTGTGGAGGCTTATCTGGTGATTGTGCACTCTAGATTAGCTTGTGCACTCCAACACATGCCAGCTGGGTAACCTTGGCCGAGTCACAGTTCTTTGGAGCTCTCTCAACCCCTCCTACCTCACAGGGTGTTTGTTGTAAGGGGAGGAAGGGAAAGGAGACTGTCAGCCCCTTTGGGTCTCCTGACAGGAGAGAAAGGGAGGGGTATAAATCCAAACTCTTCTTCATCCTCATCCGGAGGACACTTTTGAACGTTCTGCAGTAGACTCACCAGGGGGTGACTACCACTAAGAAGGAGGCGACTGACTTTGTCGTAGGCAGCCAGCCTTTTTGCTGAGACTCAACACGGGCTACAACCTATACAGATCAGACAGCAGAAAACATCCAATAGGCAGTGCAGTAGGACTACAAACTAAACAACATTGTGGACCATAAACCATGTAAGACCTGATGGACCGTAATGTGCAAGGTGGGTTGCAAAGGTCAAAGGGTTAGAAGTGAATACCAGCTCTGCCACTGGCGTAATGCCCATTGGGCAAGGTGAGCAGCTGCCCAGGGCATCACCTTGTGGGGGGTCATCAAAATGCTGGGTTCGTTTTGGGGTATTTTAGTGGTTTTCGATTTTTGGCCTGCAGGGGGCGCGGTTTTTAGGCTAGTGGCACCAAAATTTCGGTGAATCATCAGGAGACTGTTCTTATGCTACCCCCCGAGTTTGGTGAGGTTTGGTTCAGGGAGTCCAAAGTTATGGACTCCCAAAGTGGGTGCCCCTATCCCCCATTGTTTCCAATGGGAGCTAATAGGAGATGGGGCTACAGTTTTGAGGGTCAACTTTGGCCCCCCTGAATCAAACTGCACCAAACCTGGCGGGTATCATTAGGGCAGTCTCCTGATGAGAAACTGAAAGTTTTGAGTCTGTGCCTTCAGAAATGTGCCCCCTGCAGCCTGCAACCCCCATTGACAGCAATGCAGAAAACTCAATGCAGAACAAAGATTCTTGGGCAAATTTCGGGATGTTCTTGCAGGGAGGGCATTTTTGGACGTATCAGCACCAAAATTTCAGGGTATCATCTGGAGACTGTCATGATGCCCTTCGGGGATCGGGCGGTATATAAATTGAAAAAATAAATAAATAAAATAAAATAAAATGATGGCACCCCCAGGTTTGGTGCAGTTTGGTTCAGGGAGTCCAAAGTTATGGACCCTCAAGAGGGTAGCCCGCATCTCCTTAGCAAAGAATACACCTTAGTACACCTTAGTACACCTGCCTTAGTACACCTTAATACACCATAATACACCAGCCTTAGTACACCTTAATACACCTGCCTTAGTACACCTTAATACACCTTAATACACCTGCCTTAGTACACCTTAATTCACCTTAGTACACCTCCCTTAGTACACCTTAGTACACCTTAATACACCTGCCTTAGTGCACCTTAATACACCTTAATACACCTGCCTTAGTACACCTTAATACACCTTAATACACCTGCCTTAGTACACCTTAATACACCTTAATACACCTGCCTTAGTACACCTTAATACACCTTAACACACCTGCCTTAGTACACCTTAATACACCTTAATACACCTGCCTTAGTACACCTTAATACACCTTAGTACACCTGCCATAGTACACCTTAATACACCTTAATACACCTGCCTTAGTACACCTTAATACACCTGCCTTAGTACACCTTAATACACCTTAATACACCTGCCTTAGTACACCTTAATACACCTTAATACACCTGCCTTAGTTACGCAGCAATACACCTGCCTTAGAACACCTTAATACACCTTAGTACACCTGCCTTAATACACCTTAATACACCTGTAGTACACCTGCTTTAATTTTTTACCTTAGTACACCTTAAGTACGCAGCAATTAATTTTCTTGTAGTACGCATATGTTACACCTTAATGCCTTTAGTACACTTGCCTAGGTACGCCTTAATGCACGCATTAATGCACCTGCCTTAGGTGCACCTTAATACGCAATAATACGCATTCGCTGTGGTACACCTTAGTACGCAGCTTAATTCCACCTTAACACACCTGCCTGTAGGTACACTTTAATACGCATTAATACACCTGCCTTAGTTACCGCACCTTAATGCACCTGTAATACACCTGCCTGCTTGTAGTACACCTTGGAATGCTTTAATACACCTTAATACACCTGCTCCTGTGGGTACACCTTAAATACACCCTGCCTTAGTACACGCTTAATACGCACCTTAATACCGCACCTGCCTTGGTTACACCTTAATACATCTTAGTACACCTGCCTGTGGTATGCCTTAATCGCACCTTAATGCCCTGCCAGCGGGTGCGCAGCTTAATATGCCTTGGTACACCTGCTTTGGGTGCACCTTGATGGTACACCTATGAGTTACACCTTCCTTAGCGCACCTTGAGTACACCTTTGTATGGCTTCCTTAACACACCTTAAGGTACACCTGTAATGCACCTGCAGCTTGGTGCACTTGTAATGACCATAAGCCTTGAGTACACCTTAATGCACCTTAAGTACACCTGCTTGTAGGTACACCTGTAATGCACCTTAATACACCTGCTTGTAGGTACACCTTAGTACACCTGTAATGCACCTGTAATACACCATATGCTTGTAAGTACACCTTAATACACCTTAATACACCTGCCTTGGTACACCTTAATACACCTGCCTTAGTACACCTTAATACACCTGCCTTAGTACACCTTAATACACCTGCCTTAGTACACCTTAATACATCTTAGTACACCTGCCTTAGTATACCTTAATACACCTTAATACCCCTGCCTTAGTGCACCTTAATATACCTTAGTACACCTGCCTTAGTGCACCTTAGTACACCTTAGTACACCTTCCTTAGCACACCTTAGTACACCTTTGTATAGCTTCCTTAACACACCTTAGTACACCTTAGTACACCTTAGTACACCTGCCTTAGTACACCTTAGTACATCTGCCTTAGCACACCTTAGTACACCTTAGCACAGCTGCCTTAGCACACCTTAGTACACATTAGTATACCTTAGTACTAACTACTTAGTACACCTGCCTTAGTACACCTTAATACACCTGTCTTAGCACACCTTAGTACACCACAAGAACAAGACCGCCAAAGGCTGGCCTGATGAGGACATTCCGTTCCTTTAGTCTTGACAAAGACCCACAGGCCGGTCAAACCTGCCTCAACACACCAAAGACATTTGCAACAGGTACAGAACATGCAATTTTGCTTGATCATTCTGACACACGATTGCCCAATAAGGCACAAGTTTGCAACCGGGTACAAAGGACGGCCTCACAAACAACAGAAGGTCAGTCCTTCCTAGAAGGGTTCACCTTATTTGGCTAGCAGCCGACTCTCCTTATCTGTGCAACTGATCTCTACTAGGTAAATATCCTGTTTCCATAAGAACATAAGAACAAGCCAGCTGGATCGGACCAGAGTCCATCTAGTCCAGCTCTCTGCTACTCACAGTGGCCCACCAGGTGCCTTTGGGAGCTCACATGCAGGATGTGAAAGCAATGGCCTTCTGCTGCTGCTGCTGCTCCCGAGCACCTGGTCTGCTAAGGCATTTGCAATCTGAGATCAAGGAGGATCAAGATTGGGAGCCATAAATCGACTTCTCCTCCATAAATCTGTCCAAGCCCCTTTTAAAGCTATCCAGGTGAGTGGCCATCACCACCTCCTGTGGCAGCATATTCCAAACACCAATCACACGTTGCGTGAAGAAGTGTTTCCTTTTATTAGTCCTAATTCTTCCCCCCAGCATTTTCAATGGATGCCCCCTGGTTCTAGTATTGTGAGAAAGAGAGAAAAATTTCTCTCTGTCCACATTTTCTACCCCATGCATAATTTTATAGACTTCAATCCTATCCCCCCTCAGCCGCCTCCTCTCCAAACTAAAGAGTCCCAAACGCTGCAGCCTCTCCTCATAGGGAAGGTGCTCCAGTCCCTCAATCATCCTCGTTGCCCTTCTCTGCACTTCTCCATGTGTGATTCATGCGCCTCTTCTCCTTGGCACAATCCGGGCGTCTGGGCAAGATCGCTTCTAATTGCCTATTATCTGTTGTTGATTAAACTCTGTGGAGCTACACTCGGCAGGCCCCCTCTGGTAGATTCTGCGCAGCAAAATAATGGTGGGTGGCATCCGTTATTTCTGCAACTGGGTGCATTTTATTCCATTTTTCTCCGTCGCCTGGATGCCCATTTTTAGTGAAGGAACTGAGTTGAGGTCAGGGGGAAACATTCCATTTTCTTTCAGCCCCTTCACACGAACCCCCTATTTTATTTTTTTACAATGGAAACGGAGCTACACAGGCACAAACATCCCGATTTTCCTGACTGGCTTTTCCATCACCACAGCCCCCCCCTTCCGCCCGCTCCCCCCCCCCTCTGCTAAGGGAACGCTTCCAATGGGTGGAAAATCTGCAGCAACCCCGGGAGCCCAAGCAGCACCTCCACCTCTCATTTCTACAGTGTGGGAAAAAAGTTTAGGGTTTTGAAACGATTACACGTGTAAACATGAAGCATGCAACATCTCCCCACACACGCACTTTAAAGTTGTGATATACAAAATAATAAAATCTGTCCAAAAAGGGAGCCGAGCAATATGTCCCATCCACACCCAAAGGTGTGCACCTGCCTAGTTAATGTGCTTTGAGCACCTGAAAAATATTGCTCACAATCTGTTGCTGTACATATTTGGGTGAAATGCTCCTTGGAGGACATTTCGGGAACGCGGGCTATCACAACTGTCGGCAGCTCGGCAGAAATGAAACTGACATGATGGGAGCCAGGACAACGGGTGGTGGGACGGGGAAAGTAAAGCGGTTGGGTGCCCGTGCCATCCCCCTCAGTATGTATGTATGTATGTATGTATGTATGTATGTATGTATGTATGTATGTATGTATGTATGTATGTATTTATTTATTTATTTATTTATTTATTTATTTATTTATTTATTTATTTATTTATTTATTTATTAAACTTATAGGCCGCCTCATCCCCGAAGGGCTCGAGGCGGCTCACAACACGGCTGTTCTAACGGACAGCAAATCAACATAAAAACTTAAACCCCTTAAAACCCATGCAGCAATATAATTAAAATAACAAAAGTTTTTAAAACAAAAGTTGTTTAAAACAGGCGCCCGAACTAAAGCCAAAAGAAGGGAGGGAATAGGCAGGGTTCAAACTAAGATTTTGCAAAAACATCACAGTTTTGAGGGGAATATAACGGCTCAGTTCCACTTTGGGGAAGGGACCCATGCAAAGTTATTTCCCCAACCAGGATATTTCCCTTCATCAATCTGTTATATTTCTACCATGCAGAGTCCACCCCTGTGAGGTAGGACAGGACCCCCCAAATGCCCTCAAAATTCTCCATGCCTTGGCATGAGCCAGGTCAGCTGATGGAGGGGAGAATACACCCCCGGGGAATGAGTGGACAGCCGGGAGAGGTCAGTTCCCCACTGCAATCCAGCAGGCTGCAGCTTGAGCTCTGGGCCAGCTGAGTGAATTCCTCATCCTGGGGCCCCCAGGATTGTCCGATCCCCGACCCCCAGCAGCCACAATGACTTCCTCTGTGGGACAGCGCTGCAGTTCAACGAGCCCAGTGTGTCCTCACATTCCTTGTGAGATGAGAGTTCACACTGGCACACTAGAATCCTGAATTGATCTTTTCTGCAAGCAGGAGACACCCCTGATTGCCTTCAAGTGGTTAGGTGGGTTCTGGTTCAACTATTCCAAACTCAGGAAATAGGGGATATGTATCCCTGCAAGTGGTCAACCTGCTTCCATGACCGGCACCTGGCAAAAATAGTGATTGTGGCTTGGGGCATATTATTCCAGCTGATAAGAATGACGAAATCAAGGTCCTGGGAACTCCACTGCCGTTAAAGTGTCCCCTTGTGGGTTTCCGGTGTCCCTGGTCCAGTCGGCATCCGTATACCCCACGAGTCAGGGATCTCCCCGACCTCTCAACGGCATTCCAACAGTGAGTTGGTTTCCCTGCATAGTCTTTGCATAGCTGATGCACCTCGGGCCTTGCAGCGATATGTCAAGTACAAGAGTCTTCCGGCTACTTCTCTGTATGATCTCGCAAAAGTTCACTGTTTCCCTCTTGGTTCAGATAGTTTTTTTTCTGTAGGAGCCCTTCCTGCTCTTGCCTTCTTTCAGACTGAGATAAAGTTCTAAAACCTCTACGATCTTGTTTTCTGGCTGATAAGATGACTTCCGCCTTTCTCTCATTCCGTCTGTGTTCCAAGATAGTACTTGGTGCAGTGACGTAGGTATAGATTTTTTATGGGGGGGGGTTCTGGGGGTGAGGCCATGCCCCCACCCACCCTGGGGGCGTGGCCACGCCTTCCCAAGCCTCGCCCTCGGCCTTAGTGCTTATAAAAGCAGTTCTCCGAGGCAAGGGATGGCAGACTTCCCTGCCCCCCAGCCCCCACCCCACTGGCTGGGCTCCCAGCTGGCAGCCGGCAGTCCCTTCTCCCTCCCCTCCAGGCAGGTATTATCAGGAGTGTCACCTGATGATACCTTAAAATTTTGGTGCCGCTAAAAACCGCGCCTCCTACAGGCCAAAAACCAAAAACACACTTTAAAATACAAAAAATCCACAAACAGGGGGGCGGAGCTTCGGACATGCAATGGCGGGGTTTAAACCCGAGAAAAAAAAAACCCCTTACCTACGTCCTTGATTTGGTGTCTCCTACTCTGTTCGTCTCTTCTTCTTGGTTTAGGGGTTGCATAATTCACTGCAGTCCCTTTTGCCTTAAGATCAGATAATCCACATAAATCAGACCAGGTCTCTTTTTTCTGGAGCACAACCCCAGGTCTGCCGCTCATTCGGTGGATCTTTCCTTCGTGAGCCTTTTGCTCAGTTTTTCATTCCATGCTCTTGAAGACTGCCTCTGCTCAGAGTTTGAAGTTTACACATGAGTAGCTCATTCTTGGGTTGCTGAAGTAGCCGCCAGTGCAGCTGCAGAGTGCCAGATGTGCAGACTGAGCTAGCAAGGGATACTGTCAGATTCTCTGGTGGCAGCAATTTCCCTCGAGGTGGCCGATGCCAGAGACCAGGAACTGCCGTGGGGTTTTCCAGCCTTCCAGAGTCCACAGGCAGGGGGATTGTGAGTCTGCTCCTTCACGTGGTGGCAGTGGTGGGATGAAATGCACAGAGATCAGTGGAACTTGAGGGCACCCAAAGATGTTGTCAGGAAATAGCTGGGCCATCTTTTGGAGCTTGTCATTCAAACCCAGAGGCGGCTTCTTTCTCTTGTGTGCTGCAGATTAAGGGCGTTGGGTGATTATAATGTAACTAGCATTGACCCAGCAAAGCACTTGAGGTCCATGAAGATGAAGCAGCCATAGTTAATGGAAGAATGCAAAGAGTACCAGTAGAAGGTGTGAATCCATCTGTGAATCTCTCTTGCTGAATTCCTGCAGTCAAGGTGTGTCTAGTATGTCCACCATAGTGTGCCTCGTTCAACAGATGGAGTTCTGGCTCAGAGAGTTGGATTGGGGAAATGATGGCTACAAGCAGACGAGGGAAGACGAGCGAGTGCTTGGAGAAAGGAAGCAGAGCTGTAAGACCTGGAGCCCCAGATGCAAACCAGATGTGAAGGATGGACAAGAGCTGAGAGAGCAAGAACATGAACAGCAGCTGTTAAAGGAGACAGGGGAGTGGGGGAGAAAGTAGAAGAAGAGTCTGGATTTATATTCCACTTTTCTCTCAACTGTAAGGAGTCATAAAGAAGCCTTACAGACGTCTTCCTTTCCTCTCCCCCTCACAGACACCGTGTGAGGTTGGTGGGGTGAGAGAGTTTGGAGAGAACTGTGACTGGCCCAAGGTCACCTAGTAGACTTCTTGTGGAGAAGTGGGGAATCGAACCCGGTTCTCCAGATTAGAGTCTTAGCCAGTACAACCAAGCTGCAGAATCTCTCTGACTTGTTCACAGGATAATTAGTAACATTAATTTATTTAAAACACTTTTATGCCAGTTTTCCACCCAATCAGGATCCCCAAGACAGCAGTCATGAGAACATCAAAAGACACGAAAACATTCAAAACATTAAAACATTTAACTTAACAATTAAATGAAAAAACAATTCAAAGCAACATTTAAAATGGTGAAATGGTTCAAGACAAGCACATAACACTAGAACTAGGGAGGCAAAGCAGTAGCTGTTCTTGGGGTCTGCCGAGCAGAACAAAAATTGTCTTCGTCTGCTGTCGGAAGACTCCAGAGGAGACGGGCGAACCTCTCTGGGGAAGAGGTCCCAAAGTTTTCGTGCCACACCTGAGCAAGCCTTCTGTGGCTGAGGGGGTTAAATGCAGTGCTTTCAAAGAGACCAGTTGAAGAGGTTCTGCTGGAGACCCGACCACGGCCTCAAGCATTATCGGTCCCCCTGGCCTCGGCAGGGAACATCTTGCCACCAGTTTGGGGCCAAGTTGGAATCTAATTATAACAAATGGCTGCAGGGAGCGGGAATCAATTCCTTGAAGAAGCTGGAGGAATCAGATGAGCCAGATCAATTTCACTCCCACCTCCCCAGGGATAGAAAACACTGATGAAGGATAACCCCCTAAATCCTTATTGGAGTTTGGTCACTTGCGGTTGAGCAGGTGCCGAACCAAGAGAGGCTCGGAATGGAGGACTCTCCGTTTGGGCAGAGAGGGAAAGAGTGCCCCCGAGAGCCAGGAGGAGAGCAGGGAAGCCCCCGTCCGGCTCAGCTGAACCATCCCAAGCAAAAGAAAGGCTTTAGCTGGGCAACTGCGGAGCATGGGAGACGATCCTGCTGCCCCCAGTTAAAACCAGCAGAAGCGTAGGGACAGCACCAGCTCCAGGGACACTTGGCCTGGCCCGGGGTGGGGCGCACAGTCACGGGAGCCTCTGTAGCCTGAAGGCCTCCTGGCCAGCTATCTGACTCAGACATTATTTGTTGTGGCCAACTGTGGCCTGCTCTCTGATCTACCTCTTACAGGCAAGTTGACGGAGGGTGTCGTGTGGCAGGACACCCCCTGGTTTCCCTGCAAGGCACACCAGCTCCAGACCCCTTTCTGTGGGGGGTGCCGGAGCTGCGTTGGTCACTTTCAGAGAGGATCTCTTGGGGGAAACTATGCCCGAGGGATGCACTTCTTCTTTGTGGCCCTCGAATCTATGACCCGTGAGCGTGGTCCTGCCAAAAGAGAAGGGGGGCTGCTGCTTGCGGGGGCTGAGGGACGGGAGGGTGCAGCACCCCCCCCACACACATTTGAGTGCCACTGATGTTATGAACTATCTGAGGGTTATATAGGACCCGGCAGAGTTGCTGGAGAAGCCACAGAGGCCGCGTGGTGTCGTGGGAGACCCAGATTCAGATCTCTACTCAGTCACAGAAGGCTGCTGGGTGACTCAGAGTGAGTCAGTCTCTCTCAATCCAATCTATTGTGCACAGTTGGTTTTTTATTTTATTTTTATGTTGTTGTGAGAGTCCAGTGGAGAGGGGGGAGTCACCCTGCCGGTAGCTGCTTTGAGTCCTCATTGGGAAGACAAGCAGCGTCTCTTATATTCTAATGCTCCACTCAGCCCAGTCTCTGGATACTGATAGCTGCAAATCAGGATCAACCTCACTGGGGAAAGGGGTCCCTGCTTCCTCCACCACCCCTTTTAGCCAGCCAGGCTGGTGGCTAGTTGGAGGAAGGGATGCCTAGGAGATGCCATGCCCCACGCACTGCAAAACTGCAGGGAGAAGGTGGGCGAGTGAGCCGGGGGAGGAGCAGGAGCAAACCCCCCCCCCCGCCCCTCTGCAGTTGCTGTTGGGTCTGCTTCTCGCCTACCTGTCATCCCACCGGTGCCTCAACTTCTCTGCCCAAAAGTTCACATCAGCTCCTGATCACCAACAATGAAGCAACTGCGCTGGAGTCTGGTGGGTAAGCCAAGAGGCCTCTTCTCACCCACACCCCCATCGCCAGCGCCACCACCTGCCCCTCGGAGACCAGCAGCCAAAAGGAAGGCTAAATAAATAAGTAAATAAAATCTTGATTCGGCTGGGAAAGATGCTTGTTTCCATCATCGCTGAGCCTGGAGGATGACTCTAACCCAGTGGTGGCGAGCCTATGGCACAGGTGCCAGAGGTGGCACTCAGAGCCCTCTCTGTGGGCACGCGTGCATAGAGTTCATCATGTGATAATAGTGCAGTTATTTCAGGGAGATTATTAACACTAAACCTAAGACCTAGTTTTGGGGAAGCAGTTTAGGTAACCCTGTTAAGTGCTATTAAACCCTGCTGATTTTCATGGGAAGAACTAAAGCATGATCCTTTACCTGGGAGTAAGCTCAGTTGCTGGCAATGGGGCTTGCTTCTGAGTAAACCCTCCTAGGGTCGTGATTCATCCGTTCAAAGCATTGCATGGTTGCTTCACCAAGCTTATTCCCAAGTAATGCACGCCTCGGAGCCAACCATTTTTCCTAAACTAAAACCTCAGTATTCAGGTTAAATTGCTGTGTTGGCACTTTGCGACAATTAAGTGGGTTTTGGGTTGCCATTTGGGCACTCGGTCTCGAAAAGGTTCGCCATCACTGCTCTAACCCATAACCACCTGACCTGGCCATGTGAATCCATGCCACATGAACCTTGAAGCTGGACTATTTCAATTTGCTCGGCACGGGCCTGCCCTTGAAGACTGCTCAGCTTGTACAGAATAGCATAGTTGGATTACTATTGGCCGCTCGGTGGACTATGAGCATTACACCTATTCTATATTGCTCCATTGATTATCAGTTAATTCCAAAGTTCACTTCAAGATGCTGGCAATTATCCAAAAGTTACTTCATGGCCTAGGACCCATTCATCTATAGGTCTAGTTTCTTGAAATATCCCCAATGTGTAAAACGGAATTGCTCAGAATGGGAATAGCAATATACTAAAATGGAATTCTTAACGCACATAATCAGATTTTCAATTAATTGTCTGTTAAATTTATAGGTTTCCCTCCCTCTCTCCTGCAGCCTCCATTTTTAATTGGATATATTACATTGTCTGTACTTTTATCATTCTTGAATTGTAAATCCAAATATTATGGAGGCAACCAAAATAGTAAAAGGCCTGTAATCCATGCCCTACAAGGAGAAACTTGGGGAGTTGGGTATGTTTAGTTTGGTGAAGAGAAGGTGAAGAGGTGACATGATAGCCATGTTCAAATATTTGAAGGGATGCCATGTTGGTGAGGGAGCAAGCTTGTTTTCTGCTGCTCCAGAGACTAGGACCAGGAGTCATGGGTTCAAGGGGAAGGAAAAGAGAATCCACCTAAATGTTAGGAAGAACTTCCTGACTGTCAGGGCTGTTCGATAGTGGAATGCACTACCTGGGAGAGCGGTGGAGTCTCCTTCTTTGGAGGTTTTTAAAGAGAGGCTGAATGGCCATCTCTGACAGGAGTGCTTTGATTGTCTGTTCCTGCATAGCAGGGGGTTGGACTTGATGGCCTTTGGGGGGGTCTCTTCCAACTCTATGACTCTATGGTCTTGTCCTATATTTATGCTTTGTCATGTAGAACTCTGTAATCCAGTCTGAATCTCTCCCAGAAAGATTTTCATGAAATGAAGTGTCTCTTATAGACACTCCACCGACGAGTTATAGGAGTCTGACCTGACAGCTTAACGGCTCCTCTCCTTCTCTGACCTTCATAAAGGTCCTAAGTGAGAGCATTCAGTTATTTCACACTGAAAGGCAGTTAATTGTAATAATGTACACAACAGTGCATTCAAACGTCCCTGTGCTAAACACCTGTAGCCCTTCACATTCCTCTGTCTCCCAGACGTGGAGGGACTTCATAGCATCGCCTTGGAACTCCTGATAATGCAGACAGGCGCTCTTCCGGATTGACCCTCTCCTGTTTCCACCCAGTTGAGCCGCAGCCAGCCTTTCCCCACCCCCAAGAGCACGGAGCAGGACTGGCCGGGACTCTACGGAGCAGACTGCAACGCCACCCTCCCTGCAGACTGGAAGCACCAGGGCAGCGCTCCAGCACTGAGCCACGCAGGACTAGGTACGACCACAGACTCTCTCACATGGACTCAGTGCAGGAAAGGTTACGTGGGTGAGCTGTGCAGCTGGGTCTTCCTTGCTTAAAGGGAGCCGCTTCACATTTTTGTGCACATTTTTCTTCTCGATGGCAGGCGTAGGGTTGGGGGAAATGAAACGAGAGTGAGGTTTGTCTCTTTCTGCTTCCAGACTTCACTGCAGAGCAAAGGAGAGCCGCTGGCATGGGGGGGGGGGGGCCTGGATAATCCCTGCTGCTCACATGCAAGAGACTCGGGGTGCTCTTAAAGGGATCTTCATCTAACCAGCCTGCCCTCTTCCTTTCCCACAGGAGGAAGCCAGATTGATCGCAGCTACAGCTACACCAACGGACTAGGAAAGCACCAGCACAGAGGTAAAGGGGGCGTTGGGGCACCCCCTTAAAGGGGGAAATGGCCCCTTGTCCAGGTGCCCTCACCTGAGTGGGAGCTGGATTCCAGCTCGTGCCACTTGTGCTCCTCTCATGGAGTCAGTCTGGCCCCCACTCTGCCATCTCCTGCCTTTGGCTGCCTTCAGACTGTCCCAGCTGTGCAGCCGGAGATCCAGACGGGAGCAGCCCCCCCTCCCATTACTCTTCTCTCTTGCCCGTCTTCTTCTTCCCCTCTTCCCAGCCTTCCCCAACAACACGTGCTGTGAAGTCCGTGCCTGAGTTCCTTTGGTCCCAGTGGCGAAGCTGCAACGGGGAAGGAGGGGCACTGAGCCCCAGGCGTGCGCCATTGGCGTCACGTGGGGGTGAAAAATTGCCCCAAACCCCCTCTCCCAGGGCAGGGTGTGGGTGGGGTGTGGAAAGATTGGGGCGTGGGCGGGGCGAGGGGGCGCGGGTAGGTCATGCCCCGGGCAGTTTCCTCTCCCTCCATCCCTGCTTGGTCCACTGCCCACCCCCCTCTTTGCTTTCCTCGTTTTCCCCATCAACCCCCTGCTGAGGTTCTGCGTTCGACTTCTGTGGGTCTCCCCTCCCTGCCCGGCTGCCGCCCTCTTCCCAGGTCCCAGGTGGCCCCTTCCTGTGTGGGCCTTTAGTCCACCCAAACTGACCACTTTCTCCTCACTCAGAGAAGCTGGACTGCAGAATATTTAGTCCCCTCAGAAACTCCGCATCCCACGCAACAAACAGTGCGGAGCCAGCGGGCCAGTTGCTGCAGGGTCTTTAGTGGGGTGTTGGCTGCAGGCACCTACTTCTCCCCTGCACACCTCCTGTGTGCTTTGCTTTGCCCTGATGTAGAGCCACCCGTTCCAGATCCTTGGATTTATATCCCCCCTTTCTCTCCTGCAGGAGACTCAAAGGGGCTTACAATCTCCTTGCCCTTCCCTCCTTACAACAAACACCCTGTGAGGTGGGATGAGGCTGAGAGAGCTCCGAGAAGCTGTGACTAGCCCAAGGTCACCCAGCTGGCATGTGTGGGAGTGCACAGGCTAATCTGAATTCCCCAGATAAGCCTCCACAGCTCAGGCGGCAGAGCTGGGAATCAAACCCGGTTCCTCCAGATTAGAGACACGAGCTCTTAACCTCCTGCGCCACTGCGTAGGAGCACATAACATCTAGTGCCGTCCCGGCTTGGGAAAACAGCACGGGGGTGGGAGGCAGAACCCTTCTTCAGCGGGCACCACAACCCCGAGCTGAACGGGGCTCCGCCGATGGGCCCTGGAAACCCCATTCCGTTTGCTGCCGGGCAGCTGCAGGGCAAGTCAGTCAGCTCCAGGAAGCCCAGGCACGGCTCGGTCCGACGTGGGAGGTGTAATTTGGCCTGCGTGGAAATCAGCTTTGGTAACTAAACCCCAGTCGTCGGCTGCAATGAGCTGCTAAAGACCACCAAATGTTGAGGCAGACGTCTGCTTGTGGTGCAGCGAGAAAGGATCGAAATGGAAACAGAAATACCACCATCAGTTCAAACTCAAAAGGGTGAAGGTGAAGATCCCTTGAAGGGGAATCGAGTTTAAAATGGATTCCCAAGGAAACAGGAGTCAGGCGTTTTTCTTTTCACTGGTCAGGCCGTGGTCTGCCGCCGGCCATCGCCCACAGTCCCTAAAGGGTGTGGCTCCCCCACCCAAGCAGCTGGCCAGTCTAGGGCCACCACTGTCCAGGCAGTGGCCAGCTTTTGGGGGAATGGTGCAGAGCATCCTGCCCAACGGAAGAGAGAAATGCCGTGCTCCGAGATTTCTTTCGCTTTTATTGTTGAGCAAAAGAAATGCCACCCCCAGATGCTGTTGCTTGGAGGGCCAGCGGCAGACAAAGGAGTCCAGGCCCCGACTGCGGCCACAGCCAGGGGCCACTCCCTTTGCTTCAGTGTGGCGTGCCGATAGGCCACCCATCGCTGGTGCTGCCTGCTGCCCGTGCCACCCCCAACACTGCCGGCTGTCCAGCCTTCCTCCTCTTAAGTGTCCTCCTTAGGAGCAGCAGTGGTGTAGGAGGTTAAGAGCTCGTGTATCTAATCTGGAGGAACCGGGTTTGATTCCCCGCTCTGCCGCCTGAGCTGTGGAGGCTTATCTGGGGAATTCAGATTAGCCTGTGCACTCCCACACACGCCAGCTGAGTGACCTTGGGCTAGTCACAGTTCTTCTGAGCTCTCTCAGCCCCACCTACCTCACAGGGTGTTTGTTGTGAGGGGGGAAGGGCAAAGAGATTGTCAGCCCCTTTGAGTCTCCTGCAGGAGAGAAAGGGGGGATATAAATCCAAACTCTTCTTCTTCTTCTTCTCCCTTGGAGGTTTTCAGAGAGGCTGGATGAATATATGTCGGGAGTGCTTTGATTGTGTGTTCCTGCAAGGCAGAGGGTTGGACTGGATGGCCCTTAGGGGTCTCTTCCAACTCTATGTGATTTCTGCAGGCTGCATCAAGGAAGAGTCCCTCTGCCGCAGCGACAGCTCCCTGAGCAGCGAGAACCCCTACGCCACCATCAAGGACCTGCCCGTCCTGGCTGGCAAGCCGTCCGAGGGCAGCTACATGGAGATGAGGCATCCGGCCAAGCGGGAGCGGGCCTACGCAGAGAGCAGCCTCTTCGAAGAACCAGCCCAGTGCCTGGAGGAGGAGGAAGGAGGTACTCCAGCCGCCTGCACTTCTGGGGGGGGGGGGGGCTCGTTTTTAGGCCCCTGAAGTTTTAAAAAAGTCCCTGAACTTCACAGTTCTGTCCCACATTGTTGCACTGAGAGGCCTGCAGAGAGTTGTCTGTCTGGCCCATCCTCATCTTGCCCTTCCTCTGAGCAGCTCAGAGTGGGGCGTGCAGGGCTGGAGCGAGGGGAACTGCGCCCCTGCCACACATGCCTCCCTCACCCCAGAACACCCCCTCCGTGCCCCCACACTAGTGCGCACCTGGTGCATAGTGCCCCCACCCCATCCCGTTGGCGCTACGCCACTGGGGGCGTGCAGTTCTCCCTTCCCTGTTGGAAGGATCCCCACAACCATTCTGTGGGCAGGATGACACGGAGACCGGGCATCGTGGCAGGGGGAGGATTTGAACCTTGGTCTCCCAAAGTTTAGTCTAACACTAACCACTACACTGTACTGCTGGTCATGTTTCTTCCTTGGACCCCCCGGATACTTCCAGAAAAATAGTTTTGTTTTCAAATAATTTTTATTTGGTCAACAACAGATTACAGGAAAAGAAAAGAAAGTTAACAGTAATAACAAAAAGAATAATAAAAGACATAAAAAGGAAAAGGTTAGAGAGAGACAGAGAGAGGAAAGAAGGGCTAACAAGGAGATACGCAAAGAGGAGGGGGGGCTGTTTCCAAGAGCACAGCGGCTGGTTCTGGATGTTCTCAGAACTGGTGGGTCTAAATCTCAGACCCTTCCAGTCCACCCGCCAAATTCAAGGTCCCCAATACCTGGGGAGGCGAAAGCTAAGAGGAACTTGCTCTGCGGTGGCCCCTGTCAGTAGTGTGGAGTCTGGAAGCCCCCAGAGGCTTAACCAGAGTGAAAAAGCCACTCCCTGGAAGTCCCAGAAGAATAAATTAGGCGAGGGATATCTCCGGGGTGGCCAGACCCACCGAGCCACGGATGAGCCACCATCTGCAGAATGTTGAGAGCGACGAGACCTCCGCTTGTGGCTGTTTCTTGGTTTGTCGGCTTCCTCCCCCCTGACTTTATTGAAGAGGTCTCGACTGTGCTGGAGAGCACTCTTTCCAACGACGGAAGGTGGCCCAGCCGGCTGCCCTCTCCCGCCCCTTCCAAAGAGCTGGGCGTGGTTTCCAAGTCAGGGTCCATTTATTCAGTACACACGTGTCCCACATCTGGTGCTCCTAGGCAGGAGCGGAGGGGGCAGTGTGTGGTTTTCTCCTTTCTGCACTATATCCTCACAACAGCCCTGTGAGGTAGGAACTGCTCAGAGGGAGTGACTTGTGGGCACCCTGGCAGCTGTTAAGCTCTAGTTCAGCTGCTTTCACGGTCGATATGGTTCGGACGTGTGTTGGAGAGTTCCTGGCTGGCAGGTCGCAGGTTGATTATTTTAAACTGCCGGGATGACAGGGCCCCCCCCCCCCCCCCCCGTGGTTGTCCCAATCACGGCTTGTGGATAACGTGCGCCAAGAAGCGAAACAGTGGCAGCGCACAGCTAGATTTGTTGGGCACGCTCAGGTGTGATTTCCCTCCCTCCCTCTCTCTCGTGCTAGCCTACCAAATGGCTTGCAGTTCTCAGCTCACCTGGGTCGCCTTGAGGAGTCGGCACGGCTAGGTCTGCTGCGAAGGGGCGGGATCCCCCCCCCTTCCCTGAAGAACCTCGCTGGAGAATGGGGGCCAGGGGCCATTTCTGCCACCCCAGCAGCATCCCCCCCCCCTCTGCTGGTGGCGGCGTCCTGGTTTATCTGGCTACTCTGCAGGCTGGAGCAAGACGATGTCCCTTTGGCTGTGCTTGTGCTCACGGGCCGTTTCCTTTTTGTCCCTTGCAGCAGACGGCTTGCTGGGGGCAGGAGGCCTTTCACGGGCAGCTCCCGATATCCCCCCCAATCACTACGATTCTCCGAAGAACAGCCACATCCCCAGCCACTATGACGTGCCACCAGTTCGCCACTATTCCCCTTCGCCGCCACGCCGGAGACGAGACCGATGAGGCCAGGCCCACCTGCCACGGCCCCGCGCTCCTCTCTTCCTGCTTCCGCCTCTGTCTGCCATCCGCAGGGAAGGACTTGCAGTTCACCTGCGCACGGTCCAGAGACTCCGGCCGGCCTCGCCTGGTGTTAAGGGGCCAGACCAAGAGTCAAGCAGCGGCCGGAGCCAGAGTCCCTCCGCCCGGACTCACTCCCTGCACAGAGATGCCCCTGCACCTTGAGGACACAAGAGGGACAGGACAGGTTGCAAAGCCAAGCAGCAGCTTCACAGCCCTTCTTCCTCTGGATTAGGACGGCCGGGAGAAATGGGATGGGGTGGGCAGGCGCGGGGGGGGGGGAGGTCTGAAGCTGGCAACCACCTCAGTGACATCTTGACAGGGCACTGCAGGTGTGTGGAGGCCGGGTGCCGGACCGTTTCTGCACTTCTGAAAGAGCTGCCATCCTGAACAGGGTGCCAGGTGCCCTTTGGCCCCTCCCTCCCTTCCTGAGGGCACCCCTGGGGCATCCCAGCCCATCATACAAGCAAGAGGGCGTGAAGAGCTCCCACCCGCCCGGGACAGAGAGGGGATGGCTCTGAAACAAGGGCAGCCCCCCAGCCGATAAAGGGCTGTCCGCCTGTCAGCTCTGAGCTGGCAGAGAGCCTCTGGGGTTTCGGGGAGGGAAGGGCCCCCACACCACCTCCCTGCCGGCCTCCTCTGCTCTGACGGAAGGGGTCGGGGTCGGGGACTGGGCCTCTGCGTCCGGAGCAGCTGCTGTGTGCTCCACAACCGAGCCCGGCTGGCCCCTGCCGGATGTCCTTCTCCTGCTTCCGGGGCTGGCGTCCATGGCAGGGCCCGAGGGCACTTCACGGCCCCAAACAGAACCGGGTCTTTCACTTGCTGAGGTCAGAGCCAATGGCGAACACTATTGAGATTAATTGTGGCAGTGCACGTCCCTACACACGAAGCCTCAGGTGTTACGTGCGAAAGTGAAGACGGCCACGGGTGGTTCTCAGCCTGTACCTCTTCTAAGGCTCACGAGTATAAACAGATGGAGAGAGACGAGAAGCTGTGTTGTGTTGTGTTGTGTGTTGAAATGGCTTCTTAAATGGTCTCATCAGAATTTCACTCGGGCCACAGCAGTGCTCTTGCAACAAAACTGAAACAGGAATGGGCAATTATACACCCCTGGCAGGTGTCTAAGACTCCATTTCCCAGACTCTGGGCTCAGGGCTGCCTCCCCTTTTGGCCGTCCCACGAGCTATGCGGGGAAGGTGGGGGGGGGGGGTGTCTGTTTTCAATATAAGTGGGGGCTCCTACATTAATCTTCTCTTCATGCTGCTAGAAACCACTCCCTCCCTCCTACACACACATACACTTTTTGCTATTTTCATCACCTATGAAAGTATTGGGGGGGGGAACGGCTGCCAGTCAACGGGGAGGAAGGGCCAACGGCGTTTCTACAGGACAGCCGCTTTGCTCTGAGTGGGTCCTCCAAGCCCCCAGTCTAGAAGTCTCAGTTGCACAAAGTCACATTCCTAGAGTGGCCTCTTTCCAGAGCCCTTTTGGCCCCTGCTGAGACATGATTCCCGACTCCACCCGTCCACCCCCAGAAGCAATTGCTGGTCGCTGCCTCTTGCTAGTTGCCTTGTGTCGAGGGGGGGTCTCTCGCTCCCATGCCTCCTGAGACCCCCCCCTTCCCCGCTGTTGGTGGAATAGAGGCCAGAACTGCACCTCTGGGGCCACGTCCCATCTGGCCCCACAGCCAAAACAGAGCAGCCAGCCCCCCCCCCCCCCTCGCCAGTTTCACACACGCACACACAGTCCCTCTACGATGAGGCTGGAGGTGGCTCAGAGCTGGTTCTTTCCTGAATGGCAGAAACCGGCTAGCCTTGGAAACCACGCCTGTCCCAGGTCTTTGGCCAAGAGGATTCCTCAGGGAGGTTTGCTGTTGTGGAGCCGCCCAGGACCCAGGAGAAGCAGCCAGAGGATGTGGGCTGCAAGAGAGCCTCCCCCCCTCCCCCGCCCCTGGACGTGGGCTTTCCTGGGCCTGGTGCAGGGACAGGCAGACGGGTGGCATCCGTGTCCTTTCGGCAGGGGCTAGGATGGTTGGCGTTCTCTCTGCTTCTTCCAGCGGGACTTCCTGTGTGTCGTGCCCTTCTGCCAGGAACGAGGTCTCTGCAGCCGTTGGGCTCTTGCTGGTGCTGATGGGTCCCTGCGACCCCCTGGCCAGAGGGGGGCTGGGGAGTGGGGGTGGAACTGGGGGCAGGCTGCCCGTCCCTGCGTGGACCGAAAGGAAGAGGCCAGGGTGCTGAGTGGGTGACCCCGGCCATAAGGCGTGCTGTCCTGCCTCCTGGGAAGCCGGAAAGAGGACCTGAGCAGAGCTCCCAGCCCGGCTCAGCGGAGCTGCCCTTCTTAGCCTCGGGAGGGATTTTCCTGCTGACCCCCCTGCCCACTTTTCCATTCCGGCAGGAAAAGATCAGCTTGAGACGTGGCCACGTGGCACATGAAGGGGGGGGGTTGCAGGGGGTTTTGGTTCTGTGGCGACTGCTGCCAGCGAGCCAGAGGAGGACAGGGGGGCAGGCAGATGTTGGGGGGCCGCCCTGAGGCCCCGTCAGTGGTCCTGAGCACAGCAGAGAGGTCCGCCTGGGAGCCCGGGGGCTTCAGAGCCGGGGCTTCCCGTTCGCGTGGCAGCAGTTTTTCGTGGTCTGGTCGAGGTCTCTGCAAAGGCCGAGGGCCAGGAGGGGCCCGCTGCCAGGGAGGGGGTCCGGGGGGGGCGGCAGCTCCTCCTCCGCCTCCAGCAGCTGGTCCGTCTCAGTCTTGGACCCCTCCCAGGAGCCGCGGCGCTTGTTCTCGGCGCTGCAGAAGAAGGCGTGCTGGAGGAAGCGGCTGCTCACGTCCTCCTTGATGCTGTCCAGGATCTGGGTGAAGGCGGGGCGCAGGCGGGGGTTCTGCTGCCAGCACCAGCTCATCAGGCCGTGGCTGCAAACAGAGAGGAGGATGTGTGGGCTCAAGACCGGCAGCCGTCCCAGGCCCCCTTGGCCTCCCCTCCCCAGCCCCGGACGGCGCCACTCGGGGGAGGGCAGGACGGGGGGGCACTCACAGCTTCTCCGGACAGTTCTCGGGCTTTTCCAGCACCCCGTTGTCCATGACGAAGCGCAGCACTTGCTCGTTGGACATGCCCTGGTACGGCTGCTCCGCCAGCGTCGCGATCTCCCACAGCACCACCCCGAACGACCTGCAAGAGAGGGGCAGCCTGAACTAGGGGGGCGCCCACTCAGCCAAAGGGTCCCCTGCACCAGGCGGGCTTTGGGGTGCTGGTAGAGGGCCCGTGGTGCCCAGTGCTGCCCAGAGCAGTCTGTGGCCTGGCTGACTGACCTGCCCCTGTGGCAGCACCCCAGCCCCACGGGACAGTGTAAGCCCACCCACCCACCGACATGCACACATGTCCCCCCAGGGGTTATCCCACTGGCTAAGAGAGACAGAGCTGTACACACGGCAGAGGGGGCCGGGCTGTAGTCAGGAAGGGCTGCAGTTGGTCCCCACCCACCCCCACCCCCTGGAATCAGCCCTCTGGCGCCCCCGTGTGCTTGAGGCTCTCGTCTCCTGCACAGGCTTGGACAGGGAGGGAAGGAAGGACAAAAAGGCACAGAGTGGACCTCCAGAGTGCACCTGCTGCCCGCCCCCCCACCGCCTCCTGGCTGGGACTGCCCACGCACCTGGACTGTTTGGGGAAGGCCTGTGCCAGGAATGGGATAACTTGCACCACTTCACCCTGGACAAGATCAGGGGGGTGACCAGTTCCACCCCAACATTTTTCCTGAAGTGGAAGAGCCTTGGGATTGCCAGCGTGGAGGAGGCCAGAGCTACCCCTGAGCAGGCTCCCCCACCCCACCCCCCGCCCCCAGAAGAGGTGAGGCCGCCAGCCCCGGTGCTTCCTGTGCTGGAGGGCGTGGGGGGTCCGGCCTGCTCCTTCCACTCCAAAGCACCTACCAGATGTCTGACTGCGTGTTGAAGATGCCGTCCTTCAGGGACTCCGGGGACATCCAGCGGACGGGCAGCAAACCTTTCCCCCCTTTGCGGTAATAGTCTGTCTCGTAGATGTCTCTGGTCATCCCAAAATCTTTCCAAAGGGAGAGAGGAGGCAAGAAGAAAGAAAAGGGTCATTTTGTGGGCAGGAAAGAGATTCCCCCGGAAGCCAGATGGGAGCACAACCCCTGTCGCTCACAATGGAGTTGAGGAGGCCTGGCTCGGGCGGGAGAGAATAAACGGGCAAGGTGGGGACCAGGCGCCTGCAAGAAACCCCAAGGCGCTGCTGGACGGGAGAGAGGCTGTCCTCAGGTACGAAGGCCCCACACCATTAAGGGCTTTCTGGGTTAAAACCCACACCTTGAACTGGCACCGGAAACGGATTCGCAGCTAGTTCAGCTGCTGCAAGACCACGAAGGCTGCATTCTGGACAGCGTGCCGTTTCTGAGGGGCCTTCAAGGGTGGCCACAAGTAGAGCATGTTGCAGTAGTCCAATCTGGTGGTGACCTCATATGGGTCACTGTGGCAAGGTCAAATAGGGGGCCAATGGATGGGAGGGGAAGGCTGAGATCCCGGCCAGTGGCTGCTTCTCCAGCAAGAGGTAGAGGGGGCTGTCCTCAGCGCAGCTGTGGCACCCAACTCCAACCCTCCTGATGACCTCCCCAAGAGGGCACAGAAGCGGACAGACCCTCGCAAAACCCCACAGTCTGGGGGCTGCTCTGCTCTCAACTGGCCCTCAGAATTCTTCACCGGCCCTTTCTTCAGGGTACGTGGTTTTTCAGCAGCATGACTAACACTGCACAGAGTTAACACATTATTTTTAAAAAGAAGGAAAAATGTATTTGCAGAGAGAGAGAGAGAGAGAGAGAGCGCTCTGATATCAGGTTGCCAGACCCCTGCCAAGGGTGGGGGATGGATGCCCCACTTTGAGCCCCCTCCTCCCAGCGCAGTCCAGCTGGCTGTTGGGGGTTGGATCAGACATAAAACGAGGCCCAGGTCTCAACGTCAGCAGCACGTTGTCATCACTTTCAGAAGTAAAGTCATCGCATCACCGACAGTGCGGGAGACGTATTGTTGAAAGCTTTCACAGCCGGAATCACTAGGGTGCTGTGGGTTTTCCAGGTTGTATGGATCCTCTGAAGACGCCAGCCACAGATGCAGGCAAAATGTCGGGAGAAAATGCTACTAGAACGTGGCCATACAACCCGGAAAACCCACAACACCCTAATGCAGGAGATACACTGGTATTTGGGCAAAACTCTGTGGTTAAAAACAGCTCCAACCACAGAGCTTTTGCCCACATAGGAGAGAATCTCTCTTGTCATCAGCAACATGACGACATCCTTTCCGGAAGTGCTGTCGTCACACTGGCCACATTGAGGACACTCACACCAGGGCTTCATGTTTTTATGCTGTGGCTGGGTTTTAAATGCTGGAGTTTAATTAATCACTTCTGATGTGTTTTTAATTATGTCTTATCCTGTAAACCACTGGAGGCAGGTTTCCTGGAGAGGAAGTACAACTTCTTTTCCCTAAATAAATGACTAATTAAACTTCTCACAGCAGGGAGAGAGCAGCGATTCAATGCCAACGTTGGGGGTTTCACCTGCTTTACTGGCACAGAGACACTGGGCAGTAAGGAACACGCGGGCAAGCGGAAAACAGCCCCCCCCCCCCCCCGGGAGCAGCATCCGGCAAACCTTTGAGTCACAGAGTTCCCTCTGGAAGTCCAGACTGAATGATGCGCAGTGGCACCCACTGGGAGATGAACGTGCAAACCTGCAATAGTTGCCTGGCTCTGAGCTGGGGGCCCAGGTGAGGCGGATGGATCTCCCGTCAGACCACAGAAACCCAGCAGGGTCGGCCCTGGTGAGTACTTGGACGAGAGGCCATCGAGGAAGTCTAGAGTTGATCTGCGGAGGCAGGCAAAGGCAAAACTGCCCCCGAATGTCTCTTGCCTCGAAAACCCTGCGAGGCCTTTATAAATCAGATGTGACTTGATGTCACTTTCCCCCTCCAACAGCTCCCTGTGTTGCAACTCGGGCTACAGCCCCACGGAGGCTCTGGGCCCGAGTGTCCCTCCCCTACCTCCAATCTTCACGGTGAAGTCCTCGGACACCATGCAGTTGCGGGCAGCCAGGTCCCGGTGGACAAACTTCTTGGCGTTCAGGTAGGCCATGCCGTCAGCAATTTCGCCAGCCATCTGGATCATGTCCTTCAGCGAGGGGGGAGGCAGGCCGGGGTTATTCTGGCAGAAAACAGGGGAGACGAGGCGGGTGGGTTTGGGCAACAGGGAGCCCTCTCAGCATCGTGCCAGAAAGGCCACCTGGCCTGCCACGGAACCACAACTGAGAGCCACCTGCTTCTTCCGGCAGGCGCTCCACCCCACCACCACCCCGGGACCAGATTGCTCTATGTCCACCTTTCAAAAAGAAGAAGAAGAGGAAGTGGAAGAGGAGGAAGAGAAGAGGAAGAGGAGGAGGAAGAAGAAGAGGAAGAAGGAGAGGAAGAGGAAGAAGGAGAAGGAGAAGGAGAAGGAGAAGGAGAAGGAGAAGGAGAAGGAGAAGGAGAAGGAGAAGGAGAAGGAGAAGGAGAAGGAGAAGGAGAAGGAGAAGGAGAAGGAGAAGGAGAAGGAGAAGGAGAAGGAGAAGGAGAAGAAGAAGAAGAAGAAGAAGAAGAAGAAGAAGAAGAAGAAGAAGAAGAAGAAGAAGAAGAAGAAGAAGAAGAAGAAGAAGAAGAAGAAGAAGAAGAAGAAGAAGAAGAAGAAATAATCTTCATGTTGGAATGTACTGCAACACTAAAAACAAACGGCAGATTCCGAATACCCTAAAATTCTTAACGTGGCAACCAGACCTTCCATGGAGGCCCCGGGGAAACCCCGTGCAGATCACCCACCTCTGCATCTGGCCTGAGTGAGCGGAGGTAGCTCTTCAGGTCTCCTCGCGTCATCAGTTCCATAATGACCAGAGCGGGCTGCCCTTGGGATACCACACCGAGGAGTCGGACCTGAGAAGCAGGTGGGGCAAAGTCACCACCGAGGGCAAAAGACACACTGGGCATACACAGAGTGCTTCAGCACACACCTCCAGACAAAGATTCCTTCTGTCGTTCCCTCTCCCCCCACATCTTCCAGAGCCAACCCGATTAACCCCATGACTTGCTGACCCCTGAGTCCCCCACCCACCCATATTCCCCACATTTCTGGGTTTTCTGCCACACCCCCATCCTTCTCTGGGTGCACCAGCAATTGAAATCCCCCCCCCCCGCAGGAGACGAAGTCCTCCTCCCCTACGCACCACGTGGTGGCACCTGAAGGCCTTCATCACAGAGGCCTCGTTGAGGAACTCGATGCTCTCCCGGCGGGTGGCCGTCTCGTTGACCGTCTTCAGAGCGACTCTGGTCTCTTGGCCCTCCTGCTCCAGGTCCTTGGCGATCCCTTCGTAGACCATCCCAAAGGAGCCCTGGCCCAGCTCCCGCAGCACCGTGATCTTCTCCCGCGGCACCTCCCACTCGTCCGGAATGTACACTGTCAAAGGAGGAGGAAGAGGGGGGGGCGCTTGGAGGCGGGTCCGGCGAGCCAGAGGCCGCGGGTTCGGGCCACCACCGAAAGGGGCAGTTAAGTGTGACCTGCAGAAAGGGAGTCCTTCTGGGCAAATCCCACCTACACGGACGGGAGCCTCACAAGACCCAGTCAGCCTCGGAAAGACAGAAGAGTGCGCTCCTGCCCAGATAGTTTTGTCTGCTTAGATGATTTACTGGTCGCTACTCACCTTCAACGCAGCTGGCAGGAAGTATTAATAAAACACATTAAATGAACACAAATCAAAAGCCAGATAAAATATACAAGTGTCACTATGCAGCAGCAGCAGAGTAAAAAGACAGAACCGCCGAGAGTGAAGTGCCAGGAAAGATCTGTGTCCTCAGAGCATCCACGGGGCCTTCAGTATGAACCAAGTACCGTGTTTCCCCAAAAATAAGACAGTGTCTTATATTAATTTTTGCTCCCAAAGATGCACTATGTCTTATTTTCAGGAGATGTCTTATTTTTCTGTGTTCTGTTCGTCGGGCATGCTTCCAAACAAAAACTTTGCTATGTCTTACTTTCGGGGGATGCCTTATATTTCTCACTTCAGCAAAACCTCTACTACGTCTTATTTTCTGGGGATGTCTTATATTCGGGGAAACAGGGTAGCTGTCTTGAAAAGATTCTTTCTAACCAAGACCATAACAACACACTCCCAGGAACTAACAAAAGCCCAGGCAAGCTGGTGTCTTTGCCAGGAGGACTTTGCCAGGAGAGGATGTTCCACTAGCGAGGGGCCACCACTCAGAAAGCCCTGCCCCAAGAACGCCCCCACCCCCGATGTCTGGGAAGGAGGAGGCCCA
Organism: Sphaerodactylus townsendi; assembly: GCF_021028975.2. Lineage (NCBI taxonomy): Eukaryota > Metazoa > Chordata > Lepidosauria > Squamata > Sphaerodactylidae > Sphaerodactylus > Sphaerodactylus townsendi. The sequence continues at coordinate 5,794,343 of NC_059425.1, read as the reverse complement.
GAGCAGGATGGGAGTGATGCAGTCGTCCGCCCGGGGCCCAGCGCCTCCCCATCATAAACGGGTTTTGCCGTCATTATAAACAGGGGGGCCTTGGCCAGCTCTCTCCCACCACAAAGCCTCAGGCGGAGTCAGTGGCTACCAGCCTTGTTGACTAAAGGGAACCTCCATATACTGAGGCACTTAGGGGCGTATCTAGGGGAAATGTTGCCGTGTGCAAAATCTGAGTTTTCTGCACCCCCTCCTCGTATAGGTGGCCGCCCTCCCCTACCACGGCCAAACAACTTTCTTTGCACCAGGTCATCTCTTGTCTTGAAGTCAATGTATGGACGCGGGGGGAGGGTTTTCTGCCCCCCCCAAGTGACTAAATGGCTGCAGCCCGGGGACATTTGATCCCATGTGTCCCCCTGGGTGGTGTGCCCCTGCTCAGGCAGTAGACCTCTACGCCAGTGGTGGGATCCAAAAGTTTTAGTAACAGGTTCCCATGGTGGTGGGATTCAAACTGTGGTGTAGCGCCAATGGGGCTGGGCGGGGCACAACAGGGGCGTGGTCGGGCATTCTGGGGGCGGGGCATTCCTGGGCGGGGCTATGGCAAGGATGCAGCCGCTGTGCCGATCCTTGCAAGGGCCCGGGAAGCGAGATGCGCACGAGAGCTGCCCGCGCACGCCCGATTGCACCTCACTGCCTAGACTGCTTCCAGTTCTCTGCTTGGCGCTACTGCTGCCTCTGCGAGGGAGGCATGTTAACTAAGGCAAAAATCATGTGGCAGAATCACCCCTCTCGGCACACGCAAATAATTAGTAACCTACTCTCGGGAACCTGTGAGAACCTGCTGGGTCCCACCTCTGCGAATGCACGCCCGCTTGTGATGGGGAGGGGACCCCTCAGTGGACCGGGCCTGCGAGGCCTCTGTGCCCATTCTGTTGGCTCCTGCGTGAAACAGGATGCTGGACTCGATGGACCCTCAGTGGGCTGACCCAGCAGGCCCTTCCGGAGGTTCTCACGCAGCAGCCTGAGCCCGGCCACGCCCACTTGGGGATGTCTTTGGAAACAAGCTTTGTACTCACTGTTTGAGGTGCTGAAATATTCAGGGTTGACTGACGCATAAAGTGTGCCGGTGGGGTATCCATCATTGCTCCTAGAAGGGAAGGAAGACAGACTCAGGGAGCAGTGGCGTAGTGCCAACAGGGCACGGTGGGGCACAACACCCCGGGCATGCTCCTGTGCAGGGGCGTGGCCGGGGTGTTCTGGGGGCGTGGCATGGCGTTCCGGGGACGTTCTGGGACAGGGCAGGCCTTGTATAACGGATTTGGTTCTCCCACAAGACTGTCCGAGGATCAAGTCTTGGCAGGACGAGGGATAGCAAAAGTTGGTCTGGACTTCACTGCTCATCTGAGCCACAGCCCAAAGGAAGCACAACCGCTCTATAGCTTTGTGGTTGTGAGCACCCTGGCTTCTCTCAGTTAGGGTGGCGGGGGGATCTGTTCAAGCATCAAGAGCAACGTGGGCTGTACGGACCCAGACTCCAGCACCTCCGTAGAGTTCCAGTTCTGGGAACAGCATCCCGGTGTGTTGGGTTTTAAAGCCCAAACTCAGATACATGCATGCACGTGCACAATCAAAAATTACGAAGGACGTTCAGAGATGGAATGTGCCAAAAGCCAATCAAACAAAAAAGCAAAGTCTTCAAGTGCTGGTGGAAGACAATGTCAGGTAAAGAGAGACGAATCTCCCTGCTGAGGGAGTCCCATCACTTTGGTGCCATGACCGAGAAGACCCTGCATCACCCTGACACCTGACTAGCCTCAAATGGTGGGGCCACTGAAGCAGGCCTCTGAAGACGAAAGGAACGGTTGGGTAGGTTTGTAGGGGAGTAGAAGGTCCTTCAGCTATGCTGGTTCAATACCAGCACCTTGGTTTTGTAACAGAAACAAACTGGGATCCAGTATAGGTGGAAGAAGACTGAAATGATCTTGTTCCTACAACCCCGTCTACTCTGCATTCTGGCTGTCACATTTTGCACCAATTGTGACTTCTGGACACTCTTCAAGGACAGGCCCACAAAGAGTGCATAGCAGTAGTCTAGTCTAGATTGTTTCTGCCCAGAAACAGTCAATGCTGGTGAAAGGCACCTCTGGCCCCCTCAATCATCTGTTTATCCAACAGAAGGCCTAGGTTCAGCAACCTTGTCCTTTTTTGGCGAGTGTAGCCCCATTCAGGACAGACACACCTCCCTCCCTGGATCAGCCTACCTGCCCGCCAGTAGAACTGTTTTGCCATTTGCTATATACTAAGTTTGCCATCCCTAAACTGGCTCCCTGCCCTGGGCTCGTGGTTTCTGCAGCATCTCTGGGATCCCTGGAAGCACAAGAGAGAGAGAGAGCTGGACATCATCTGAACCTGCCCTGGGGTGCATTTGAACTGAAGTGACAATAAAGTAGAGACAACCACGCCCGAATGTCTGGATGGGCTCTTTCAGCTGCTGTGTGTTGATGCTGGAGAACTTGGAGGACAAGATGGAATCTGGTTGGCTCAAACAGTCCTCGCCCAGAACCCTCCTGTGAAACGCAGCCTCCAGACCCGTGAAGGACCCTGCTTCTCAGAGCAGCGGCCTCCCCATCCAAGCCCAGGTCCAGAAGGACAGCGTGGCTGACGGACAGCATCAAAGGGGACAACCGGGAGAACCAGCAGGGTCGCCTTCCTCCCCACCGTCCCTCAGCAGAGGTCAGCCACCAGCACAGCCTTTCCGTCCCCAAAACGATGGGTGCAGCTTGAGCTTTTAGACGCTCTTCCTGAGTGTTCATGGGGGGCGGGGGCAAAACTTTGGTCTTCCTCTCTGAATGTGTTGTGCTGGTTCAAAGGATCCAGTGTCAGCAGCCAAATCTTAACACGAAGGTGACAGAAATGTTTCTAAGTAGTTTCGAAAATCTCCCCCCTCGCACACACACACGCACACACGCACACGCACACGCACACGCACACGCACACGCACACGCACTCATGGCTACTCCTGCACGAAACTCTGACCTCTTCTTGTTGTATAAGAAGACAAAGACGGCCAGGGAGACGATGGCCACCATCAGCAGGACGGGCATGAGGGTCAGCAGCACGTGGAAGTTGCCGGGCTCCTCTTCCTCTACTTGGGAGGGGGTGGGGGGAGGAAGGGGGAGGAAGAAAGGCATTGAGGTCACACAATTAACTGGTGGGGGGGCGGAGGAGCCAGGCGGAGTCCCCCCTCCCCCCCAAGGTCTCAGTGGTGGGATCCAAAATGTTAATAACAGGTTCCGATGGGGGTGGGATTCAAACAGTGGCGCCGCCGCACAAACCCCTTCTCAACACTCAGAAAAAATTAGCAACCACTTCTAGAGAAGTGGTGAGAACTGGTTGGATCCCACCTCTGCAAGGTCTCCTGTTGCCTTCAGCCATTGTGCCCAGTTTTACTCTGACCCCACTTCTCATTGCCCCCACCAGGAAAGGCATCAGCTAAAGACAGCCAGTGGGTGTCACGGGTTGGATGAGCATCTGGGAGAATGGGGTCCAGAACCTTACTTGTGCCATGAAAGCTCACTGGGGGGCCTTTTGGGCCTATCACACTCTCTCGACCTAACCTACCTCACAGGGTTGGTGTGAGGATAAAAAGGGGGAGAAACCGTGTCAGCTGCTTTGGGTCCCCACCGGGAAGAAAGGCAGGGCGCCGTGAATTCAATACACAAAGATCTTATTTGTTTACATCCTTTCTCCCTGATTGGGACTCAGAGCAACTTTTCATGTCCTCTCGTCCAGTCCAACCTCACAGCGACCACCTGGGGAGTCAGGTCGGACTGAAGGCAGCATGGATGCAACCTCGAGTCACCCAGACCCTAGCCCAACACCCTGGCCCCTGTTCCACACCAGCCCCTACTGTCTGTCCTGCCCCTAGAGACACCCTTGCTGTTTCCTTTGTTCGAGCCTCACTTATACCCTTAGATAAAATGGGCTTAATTGTTTTCGTACAGTATTCTGCAGGAGGGAACCTTAGTTAGACCCGGTCCCTTTAAGTTTCAACAGAATTGCAAGGAAACAGAGTCCAAATAGAGGACACCGGGAGATCTCAGAAGCGGCACAAGCAGCGTAGATTTTCTTAGAAGCAGTTAAGGAAGAATCGGTAGCTGCAAGTTCTTCAAACAATCTCCAATCGTTTCCAGCAGCGCAAGGATTCATCCTTAGTTAGACGTCATGGGAGGAGGAGTCAGAGTCCTAAACTTTCAGTACTATTAACCCCTTCTTTGAACTGTTGCTCATTTGTCCAGGCGTCTCACGCTCTGTTCTAGCCATGTGCGAGGCACCTGATGTTAGTTTGCTTGGGGAACAGAACACTGTCCCTCCGCCTCCCTTCCTCTCCCTCTCTCTATCAAACATTTATTAGCCACCCCACTTCCTTATGGGGCTCAAGGCAGCTTAACATGTAAATCAAATACGTAAAGTCACAGACATAGAAATACATGAAACCATAATTTTGAAACACAGTTTAGGACTGCTTTAAGCAAGTCCTATCCTGAATAAATGCCTTCAGCTGCCTCATAGAGATGGCAAGTGAGGCGGTGCCCTCTTCACCCCAGAGCCCACCCCCACAGGCCCTGCCCCCAAATATCCAGGAATTTCCCAGGGGCCAGCAACCAGGGCGGGCCGAGGCTTCTGGGACCAGCTCCTGGGACCTCCAGGGCAGCGGGTTGACGGCTGCATGAAACAGGATCACTGGTCTAATCCAGCAGGGTTCTTCTTAGGTGTTTAACAGTTTTACCCTAAGCAGAGTTATGCTCTTCTAAGCCTATTTTAATAAATAAATAAATGGATGGATGGATGGATGGATGGATGGATGGATGGATGGATGGATGGATGGATGGATGGATGGATGGATGGATGGATGGATGGATGGATGGATGGATGGATGGATGGGATGGATGGATGGATGGATGGATGGATGGATGGATGGATGGATGGATGGATGGATGGATGGATGGATGGATGGATGGATGGATGGATGGATGGATGGATGGATGGATGGATGGATGGATGGATGGATGGATGGATGGATGGATGGATGCCAATGGATGGATGGATGGATGGATGGATGGATGGATGGATGGATGGATGGATGGATGGATGGATGGATGGATGGATGGATGGATGGATGGATGGATGGATGGATGGATGAGGTGTTTTCAGAATCCCCCATTTGGGCAGGGCTTTCAGGAGAGAAAACGAGCCGTCAGGCAGCCAAATTAAGAATCCTCAATTTCCTGCCATTCTGCTTCTATGACAAATAATTTGCCCTTCTGCGAGGCAGCTCCAGTCTGGCTGGGAGACGTCTTGCCAAGTACCTACCTTGCCCAGGAATGTAAAACTTGATGAGTCTGGTCCATGAGCCGTTCCCCGCCAAAGAAGTAGCTCGAACTTTGGCAGAATAGTTCCCCGGCTGGAGCAGAGCAAGGTGGAAGCCTCCGAAGTGTGAATAGCGGTGGCGGGAAACGCACACCACGGCCATCACTTTCTGCATGAGAAGGGGTGGGGGAGAGCCTGATTGAGTGGAGTGTTGTGGGGTTTCTGGGCTGCGTGGCCGTTTTTCAGTAGCATTCTCTCCTGACTTTTCACCTGTATGTCTGTAACAGGCATCTTCAGAGGGATCCAGGCCAGCCACAGATGCAGAGGCTGGCTTATCAGAAAGGAAGAATGCTGAAATTACAGAGCTGGCTGCATAGCCGAGCTTTCCCACAACACTCAACAATTCCAACTATTGGAAATCCTTCCACAATACATTAACCAGATTAAGACCCTGCAACCCACCCACCTCCCACAGCACCTGGGAACAAGGCAAGCACAGTGGAACCTCGGTTTTTGGTCAGATGTCCATCCAGGGAAACCTCGGCCGAGAATCGAAAACCGACAAAGAACAGAGGAACTGAACACTGGAAACAAAGGGAACTGCATGGGTCACCATTTTGTTTTGTCACTTAAAAGGTAATGCGTCGCATACCGACTGAAATCCTTGGCAGCGAAAAGCGAGCTGAGAAAAAGCAGCCAACGAGACACAATTTTCGGGGAAAGAATTGATGGAAACTGATGACAACGAAAACCCGAGGGTTCCACTGTAGTAATGCAGGAAGCTTGTTATAGCAAGATGGTGTGAGAGGCTTGAGCTTGAGAGAGTGAGAAAGGGTAGGCGAAGATAAAACAATTAAACAGAATGAAAACCTCTTTCTTTACATGACAACAACAGCAAGAATCCAAATAGCGAAACATTGGAAAGATAAAGGAATTACCCGACTTTACAACAATGGGAGAACAAACTGTTGGAAACTATGGAACTGGATCGACTGACGTGGAAATTAAGAGAAATTCCCGAAAAGTACAAAACTGTTCAGAAACCGTACCTAGCTTATCTTAATAGATAAACGTAGTTTAAGAACCAAAGGAATGATTATTATTTGAAGCAAACCCAGAGTTGAAAAATATCTATTTAAAATAATAATAGCTTAAATATAAGTTAATTAAACAAGCTATCGAGGGGAACTACATCAGGGATTAAGAAACGGGGAGTAAAATCAAACAAAAAAAAGAAAAATAGAAAGATTTTTGCTTATAGGATTGACAATTTTAATTTTATCAATTAGATGCGATTGCAAACAAGCTGTCGTATAATGTATTTGCTAAGTTTATAATATGTACTTAATGTTTTTTTAAAGTTGAATTGAGTCCGATATTCGACTCAACTATTGTTGTTATAATTAAAACTTTAGTAAAAATATATTTAAAAAAAAGAAAATTGGCCCCTGTGGTGTGTGTGCTCCCCAGCAGCGATCTCCTCACCTCATTCTCCCGACTGTACTTGATCTCATACTTCAGGATGAGGCCGTTGGGGTTCCTGGGCTCCTCCCACCGCAGGTTGACGCCGTTCTTGCTGGCCGGTTCCCAGGTCATGTTGCCGGGGATGTTGTCTGCCTGAGCTGGGGTGGGGAGGGGAGGGGGGACGGCAGAGGAGAAGGTTTAAGGACGGCTCACACACGAAGCAGCCAGGCTTTAATCTCAGGCAGGGATCCCACGAGGGATTGAGCGCGCACACACCTGCCTCTGATCTCGAACCAGGAAGAAAAGTGGGGCACAAACACTTTAATTAATAAAATTTTAATTCCCCATTTGGGGGAAATGTCCCTGTTCCTGCCAGACCTAAGAATCTTTTTTGCATGGTCAAAATATCCCAGAGTGAGCATGGAAAATATCCTTATGCAGGTGCAGAATTACCCACGCGGCTTTAAAAGCAGCTTCAGGGTCCTTTTGCTTTCATTTTTTAACATGTGTACATTAAAACTCACAGTCACCATCATCTCTGGTTACCTTCCAGATTCCCCCAAGTCAGACTCTGCTGCATGGTCTGTTGGGTGCCCCACTCCGTTATCTGTACTGATATATTCTATGTAATCTGCCTGGAGTCGCAGTGAGAAAGGCAGAATGCAAATAAATCAGTAAATTAAAAAATCGGCCCCAAAGGGTTTTGGGGGGAGATCTCAACCTTGGGAGGAGGTATGCACTGCTGCCCTGTCTCTGACCTGAGATGCCTACGCTCAGGCATAGCGAAAGGTCCGGGCAAAGACAAAAGGTTGCTTAGCGCTGCAGCTTCACCCGGTCTATAGGCGTGGTTGCGAAGGCGTGATGGATGTCAATGCGGTACTTTCGGTGAAATGGCGCAGCCGAGCAATGACGGCCCGATCGCGAACCACTTTATCTTCAAAGATGCGGAACTCCGTCTCAGCTTTTGAGTCGGTCGCCACGCGGTTCACATTGGCCACCTGCCCCAGGGTCTCTGAAGAGGACGTGTTGGCAAAGAGGGGACCAAGTGTGGTTGTCAGCACCAAGGTCTCCCTCCGCCTCCGTGGCATCCTGTACAGGCTAGCGGGAAGGAAAGAAGACAGGTAGTGCGGCCCAGACAACGGAGAGGGACCATCACCTGGGCCAAGTCTGATGTCTGAACTTCCCAAACTGAAAAATAGGTGGAGGGCCACGCATCCCACTGCAAAGACCACACAGGGCCCAACATCAGACAAATGGTGGGTGTTGCGTGCTGCCCAGACTCACACTGGGCCTCCTCTGCTCACAACCAGGGCATGCTGGGAGGAAGACCTCTGGCCTTTCCCTGATTCCAGTTCAGCGCCCTCAAACAACCCCATGAAGGAGCAGCAGTGGCGTAGGAGGTTAAGAGCTCGTGTATCTAATCTGGAGGAACCGGGTTTGATTCCCAGCTCTGCTGCCTGAGCTGTGGAGGCTTCTCTGGGGAATTCAGGATTGGCTCATTGCACTCCCACACCGCCAGCTTCGGAGTTGACCTTGGGCTGAGTCCACAGCTTCTTGGAGCTCTCTCCAGCCCCACCACCTCACAGGGGTGTTTGTTGTGAGGGGAAGGGAGCTGCAAAGGAGATTGTAAGCCTTTGAGTCTCCTGCAGGAGAGAAAGGGGGGATATAAATCCAAATTCCTCCTCCTCCTCCTCCTCCTCCTCCTCCTCCTCCTCCTCCTTCTTCTTCTTCTGGGTCCACTGAGAAAATTACTTGCAGCCACAAAACACCCGCTGCATATCTGATTCCTGTGATTCTATAATTCTCGGACTTCCTGCCCCCTTTTCTCAGCCCACTCGGCCTTTCTGTGCCCCTTTGTCCTGGAGAATTGGGGGGGAGGGGGGGTGTCAGGACAAGTGCTTCAGTGTCCAAAGTATGACCCGGCCTGTCTGCCCACAAGCATTCTTGCCCCTGGTGAATAAGCATTCCAAGAACGCCTCACAGCGCACGTGTCTAGTTCTCTGGGTCCAGAGAAAAGCCCAGGCTGTGGGGACAGATTCTCAGTGGCCAGAGGGGGGGGGGCTGCAGCAAGCCCCTCCCGTTCCCCCTCACCTGCAGCAGACAGCAAAAGCTGCTTACCTGTAGGAGATCTTGTTCACAGAGGTCACTTTCCAGGGCGGCCTGAGAAAAGAGCAATGGAAGTTCTGCTTCTCCTCCTGTAACGCCTCCTACTCACCTGACCCCCCCCCCCCCATCCCCAATAGCTGCTGGGGATTATTGGTGGCCTCTTTGGAAGATCAGCGGGCTCAAAATGGCAGCCTTTTGGCCCAGGGAACATGGGCCAGCAGCATTCTTGGAGGGGTTCCAAGAAGCAGTGGCGTAGTGGCTAAGAGCAGTGGCTAAGAGCAGTGGCTAAGAGCAGGTGCACTCTGATCTGGAGAAACCGGGTTTGATTCCCAGCTCAGCCACTTGAGCTGTGGAGGCTTCTCTGGGGAATTCAGATTAGCCTGTGCACTCCCACACCGCCAGCTTCTGGGTGACCTGGGGCTAGTCACGGCTACCGGGCTCTCTCGGCCCACCTACCACCTCACAAGGTGTTTGTTGTGAGGGGAAGGGCAAGGAGATTGTCAGCCTTTCCCCCAGGTCTCCTTACGGGGGAGAGGGGGGGGATATAAATTCAAACTCTTCTTCTTCTTCTTCTTCTTCTCCTTCTTCTTCTCCTCCTCCTCCTCCTCCCTGGCCAAGGGGGTGGTGGGAATGGTGGAGAAGTGCGGGCTCTTGGCCCCTGGTCAGGAAGGCGGTTCTTGCCAGACTGCAACGGGCCTGGGGCAAAATGAACCACCCCCACTGGCCAAGAGTACCTTCTGGCCTGCGCTGCCTCCCCCACCTTTTGGGCAAGCAAGCCTCGTTCAGGGCCACGTCAGGGCTTTCATGGCCGCTCCCACCCATTCGAGGGGAGGGCTGAAGGTGGTCCTGCCTTCTGTGCCTGGGCTCGGTTCTGAATTGGGGAGGGGGTGTGTGGGGCCTTTGAGGAGACCACCTGCTTGTCCACTGGGGCTTTGGCAGCCAGCGAGAATTCTTTCCTGGCTGGTCCCCGCTTCTCTTCCCTTTCAGGGTGGAGGGAAAAGGCTAGAGAATACTGAATTTAGTGGATCCATCACCGATCCAATTGGGACAGCTGCCGGCCCATGGAGCTGCTCATGTCCTGGTGCGGGAGGGCCTGTCACCAAGGGGGGGGGTTAGGGTTAGGGTTTGCAGGGGGAGACTTGCTTGCTTGCAGGGTGGGGCTGAGATGTATTCCCCAACCTCCCTTCTGGTGGGGTGGGGTGGGGGGAGCGCCAAGAGAAGGGTCTCTTGTAACACTTGCAATGGGGGGAGTGGTTCAGGGGGCTGACTAATTTATTTATTCAACTTCTGCCCTGCCCCCTCCCCATAGACAGAGCTTGGGGCGGCTTACAACAAAATATAAACTATTATTATGGTAGATTTCACAACCGCCAGTTCTTTAGCTGGTTGTCGATTTGTTGAACTCCTTTAAATGTGCCTTATGCGTGGGCATTGCATTAGAGATGGAGCCCAAACAACTCTAGGGAGACAGCAGCATGGGATAAGGGGGCCCATAAAATATTGGCTGCATATACATTTTCTAGTGGGATCCAATAGACTGTATTCCCTCTCTGTTATCAAGATCACTTTATTTCAGAATGGTATGCTTTTGATCTTTAGAAAGGTTGAAGCTATGCTTGGCTTCCCCTTGGAATCCTCATTATGCTCCACGAGGTGGAAGCCTTCCTAGACCCTAGTTAAGAACAGGCTCTTGGATCTTGATTTTTCATAATTTGATTAAGTGCTGCCAAGACAACCTGTTCTCCGACTACATTATTAATCCCTGGCTGATGGAATTATGGCAGCAGCATATCTTAAGTCTGCTGATTAATCCCACCCAGAGGAGAGCCATAAGCCTACTGCAAGATTTCATTGATAAATTATGCTTGCCATCAGCAGCTCTGCTGGAGGGAAGATTCAAGAATATGGAACGTTCTGTTCATGTGATCTGATTATGGTTGAAACACTTGACCATTCTTTGTTTCTATGCCCTAAATACAATAAGATACGCATGAAATACATGAATTCCATTTTTCCTTGCAATGTTCTCAGATGGCATGAGAGTCTTATAAGATGCCCAATCTCCTGAACAGCTCTGATGTGCTCTTTTGTGAAACTGTTGCAAATTTTATACTGGAAATTAGTAATTTTAGTAATTTTAACTGCATTTCTTAACCTTGTTTTGTTTTAAAATTTTGTCCTGTTTTGTATGCCAATAAAGGCTTGTGTTGTTGTTTAGCTGGTTGTTGGCTTTTTACTTGGTGACAGCAGGGATGCTGAAAACGAACAAAGAAGGTCACCAAACACGCGATTTGAAAATCGGAGCTTCAAAGCGTCGTATAGCACAAACCAGCTGAGAGTCATCCCGAGTGCGTAATCGGCAGCTGAAACCATCCCAAAAACACTAGGGCAGCAGAGCATCTTGAATTGACAAAATTAACATCTGTCAAATTCAGAAGGCAGCCCTGCTGGGATCTGCACGAATACTACGCCGATACATGACAACTTCCTAGGCCTCTGGGTGAGGCTCGAATTGTAATGAAGGCCAACAACCAGCTAGAGATCTGGCAGCTGTGATATTAAACATAATGATAATAATCACATATACCAGATGCCTTTCCCCACGCGGGCTCAGGGTGTCGCACAACATAAAAACACAATAAATACATTGAAATCACAAAAATCATATTTACGGTACAGCATCCTAAGGGGAGGCAGGATAAAAACGTGCATATCTCAGTTAAAAACCTTTTTTTACCTCAATTCAGCAGCAACCAAACATGCAGGTAAGAAGGGGAAGCTAACAAAGAGGAGGCTGACAGGCGGCTGGTTTGGGGCAGTCCCAGCTGGGGAGGCAGGGGCCTCTCTAAAAAGGCCCTGCAGGGATGTGAGGCTGTATTTGCAGACTAGGTGCTCAGGAGCAGCAGTAGCAGAAGGCCATTGCTTTCACCTCCTGCATGTGAGCTCCCAAAGGCACCTGGTGGGCCACTGCGAGTAGCAGAGAGCTGGACTGGATGGACTCTGGTCTGACCCAGCAGGCTCGTTCTTACATTCTTATGTTCTTATCATGGCGGGACAGGTGAGCTGGCAGGACCCCCGACCCAGGACCCCCGACCCAGGACCCCCGACTGGCCCCCCAGCCACAGCAGCTCCTCCCCGCCTTCCCTGAGCCCCCTCACCTGGGCAAGAGGATGGAGTTGTGGAGGAAGTTCTCAAACCTCTTCTGGAAGGACTCTGGCCCCAGGGGGGGCTGCCCCACAGGGCTGTGGCAAGGGCAGCACTCTTCCTCCTCGGAGCCCTTGGGGCCCTCGCTGTCGTCCATGTCGAAGCGAGTGTCAGCGCTGCTGGTGGGCAGCCGGAGGCCTGGAAGCTAGCAGAGAGACAAGAGAGGAAGGCTGAGCCGGCTCCTCTCGCCCGGGACCCCGAGCAGCCCCCGCAGCCCCCGGAGGAGTCCCGCCCTCGCTTACCCTTGTGGCAATAGTCGTTGCTGTACAACTCAGAGTCCTCCGCCAGCTGCTGCCACAAAACCAGGTAGTATGTGAGGTTGCCGTTGGGCTGGGTGGGCGGCTTCCACCGCCGCGATCCATGGGTGAAAGAGGGGAGTTAGACATGGAGAATGACCTCAGCGTGGCATTAGGACGGTGGCGGAGCTGGCCGAGGATGGAGAGAGGACATCTGGAGGGGGCCTGAGTTGGAACCCCTCCTCCTCCTCCTCCCCTGAGCCCCATGTCCAGCTGCCCCCTCACCCCAGAGGCATTTCCCATCCGGAACTGGAGCCTACAAGCAGCTGCTCCCGACAAACGCTTGGGGAGACCCACACTGCCCGACTACGATACCCCCCATACCTGCGAGGCATGAGTGCGGTATGTAACCACCTACGCTCTGGGCCCGTAGTTCGCCCCTCTCAACCGTGAAATTTGAGGGTGATGGCCCTTACAAAAATGGCATTACTGGGTCCAATTGGGCGGGGATTCTGGAGAACCACGCCTGGCTCTTGGTCATTGTTCAGCGGGAGGTCCACGTCCACCACGTTCCAACTGTTGGCCCCGCAGGCATCCTGGCCCACGTATTCTGTCACGTTCTGGAAGGGCCTGGTTGGAAAGAGGTCAGGACTTTAGGGGGAGCCCTGAGGAGGAGATGGAGGCAAGACCCCCCTCTTGAAGTGCCCACACCAATCAGCCCAGCTAGCGGGGGGCTAACCAGTGAGTCAGCTTGGGTTGTCCCACAATGTACATGGCGAGCCATTTCAATGCGCTACGCGTTATCATGTTGCCCTTTGGCACAACAGCAGGGATGCAAAACTCTATAGTAGAAATGGCTACCATAGAGTGTGGCCCAAATACCAGAGCATCCTCATGACTGCCAGCAATGCAATGATGTCATTTCTGGAGCACGACAAATGATTTTCTTTCATTGTAGATGCAAGAGGCCTTGGTCTAAAGCACAGGTGTCAAACGTGCGGCCCTCCAGATGTTATGGACTACAGTTCCCATCATCCCCTGCCATCATGATGCTGGCAGGGGATGATGGGGCTTGTAGTCAACATCTGGAGAGGCACTGCGTTCCTATAGTCCTAAAGTTACTGCAGGTAAGTTCCCCATCCCCAACCTGGTGAGGAGATTCAAAGGGGCTTACAATTTCCTTCCCAGCCCACAATAAACTGCCCTGTGGTGGTGTGGGTTGCTGAGGGAGAATCCAGAAGAACTGGCTGGCTGGCCAAAGGTCACCCAGCTGGTGTGTGTTAGAGCGCACAATCTAGTTGCCCAGATAAGCCTCCTCAGCTCAAGCAGCAGAGCTACAAGTGGACATGTTTTCTTTTATGGAGACAACTTAATAAGTTGGACTGTGGTTGCCAGATCAACTGCAGAGTCTGGGTGCATCTCTTCTGCCTGTAGTGCGAGCAAAGAGGCGGAGTGGACCATTTGTCTTCTGTAGGACTTTGGCATATCGATGAACCTGAGCCAGTCTTCCTGTTTGAGGATAATCAAGCCTGCATTCCACGAGTGAGGAGTGAAAGCGTCCGAAAGGGAAAGAAGCACGTGGTGGACCAGACTCTGCTTCTGGGAGAGACGTGCTGCAGAAGGGACCCCTTGGCTGTCCTTCAGAAGCGATGGTGGCCAACATGCTTACGAAGCCACGAACCAAAATGAAGTCTGAGAATCTCTGGGATAAATTGTGTGATTTGTGTGGCAGATGCTTGAGAAGGGGCTTGTTGACATTTGCAAGTGTCTGTCACAACTCAGTTAACTGTCTGTCTGTAAACACGTTGCTGAGGTCACTGTTTACGACCTGGCCTATTGCCTATTGGTCCGTCAAACAGCCATTGCTTGCATGTTACTGAGCACGTACCTCAGAGGTATAAAGGGCAACGAGGATGATTGAGGGACTGGAGCACCTTCCCTATGAGGAGAGGCTGCAGCGTTTGGGACTCTTTTTGGATTTGGAAAGAGGCGGCTGAGGGAGGGATAGGATTGGGGAAGTCTATAAAATTATGCATGGGAGGTAGAAAATGTGGACAGAGAGAGAAGTTCTTCTCTCTTTTCTCGCAATACTAGAACCAGGGGCATCCGGTGAAAATGCTGGGGAAGAATTGGGACTAATAAAGGGGAAACATTTCTGCACACAACGTGTGATTGGTGTTTGGAATATGCTGCCACAGGGGAGGGTGATGGCCACTAACCTGGATATTAGCTTTAAAAGGGGCTTGGACAGATTTATGAGGAAGTCGATCTATGGCTACCAATCTTGATCCTCCTTGATCTGAGATTGCAAATGCCTTAGCAGTCCAGGTGCTCGGGAGCAGCAGCAGCAGCAGCAGAAGGCCATTGCTTTCACCTCCCTGCTGGTGAGCTCCCAAAAGGCACCTGAAGATTATAGCCCATTGCACGAGGAATAGCGAAGAGCTGGACGGACTAGATGGACTCTGGTCTGATCCAGCTGACTTGTTCTTATGTTCTTATGTTCTTAAGTTAACTTGTTTCTTTGTTTGAGCACAACACGAGGAGAAGTAGAAGAACAGGAAACGTCCAGAGGCGTAGTCTTAAATGTATAGTTAATACTGTGAATATGTAACAAAGCAGCACAGCATTTATTTGTTTTATGCGGCCTGCAACCTGTGGCTCTCCAGATGTTCATGGACTACAATTCCCATCAGCCCCTGCCAGCATGGCCAATTTTAAATTAGTAAACCCTTTTAAATTAGTAAACTTCTTTTATAAAAAGCAACTCAAGGTATCTCTGGCTCTCTTCTTTCCGCCTGGATGCCGCTTTCTGCATCTCTGCTGCTACCCCTGTTTCCCCGAAAATAAGACAGGATCTTATATTAATTTTTGCTCCAAAAGATGTGTTAGGGTTTGTTTTCAGGGGATGTCTTATTTTTTTTTCTACGATTTTGTGCCCCCCACATGACCAGATCAATCTGTCCAGGAAATCTGTAACAGGGACTTATTTTTGGAGTAGGGCTTATGTTTCAAGCATCCTCCAAAAATCCCGAAAAATAATGCTAGGTCTTATTTTCAGGGTAGGTCTTAAAAACAGGTAAGTATCTCTTTTAATCAAACAGACCCTCCATTCCTGCCCTGCCACCAAGCCCTCTCTCTTTCCCTGTCTCTCTGCCCCACAACCCCAACTCTCTTTCTGCCCCACTTCCCCCCCAGTCCTCTCTCTGTCCGCCCACTTATTCCAGCTCTCTCTTTTGGTCTTCTTACTCCAACTCTCTATTCGGTCTGTTTCTGCCACCCCCAACCCAGCTTTCCCTCTCTCTTTCCAGCCCCCTACCCCGTCTCTCTTTCTCTTTCTGCCCCTCTCCCAGCTTGCTCTTTCTTGCAGTTCACTGCTGTGTGGTTTTTATTCTAACCTCAGTAAAGGGCAGGGAATAAATGTAAATAAATAGAAAAATAAATAAAAGTTAACTCTCCCACTCCCCCCCCCCCAGCCTGCCTGGAGTGCTCTGGGTGGGGCCTCCCTTCACCCTCCGCCCCCCTCCCCGCCTCAGCTGAAGCCCTCTTGCTCCCCATTCCCAAACAGCCTGGGTGGCCTGTTCAGTCCTGGCCATTAGCATTGGACTAGCTGCTGGAGAGTTGGCTCAGGCCAGGAATACGACAGCCCTTCCAAGACCCCCGAGCTTTAGGAAGTGTTACCACCTGAGTTGCAGTCCCATCAGCCCCTCTGGACAACATCTCCCAGACTCCTTCACTTCCTCTGCTTCATCACCAAAAATATGCTGCTCAATTATATAGTAAGATAAAATTAAAACCAGCACTGCCCCTGTCAAGAAGGAATGGTTTCAGTCTATTCGGCTGCAATGGGCATGGATCATGCCAACCGCTTGCTAGAATAATGCATACAAACCACGTGGGGGTCAGGGATGGGGGGGGTGGGGTTGAGCCATCCCTCTGCTCCTGGGAGAGGATGTTCAAGGACTTACGATTCCTTGTAGTAGACGATGAAGCTCAGGAGGTCTCGATACTTTCGGGGCTGAGGTGCAGCTCCCCGCCCGAGAGAGGATGATCGCGGTCCAGTCGAGGTAGGTGTTGTTGGACACAAAACGCAGGGGTTGGGTTTTGCCTGGAAGAGATGAAGGAGGAGGAGGAGGAGGAGGAGGAGGAGGACAGCGGGGTCAGAACCAGCCAGGGGGGCGGTGGCAGGGGAGGGGGGGCAGCTGCAAAGACCGGAAGAGGCAAGAGGTCATGCTGCTGTTTCCATGAACCCACGACTCCTGGTCCTGATCTCTGGAGCAGCAGAAAACAAGCTTGCTCCCTCACCAATATGACATCCTTCAAATATCTAAACAGGGCTATCATGTCACCTCTTCACCTTCACTTCAACAAACTAAACTTATTATTATTATTATTATTATTATTATTATTATACATATAACAACACAGCACAAGTGTCTGGAATTCATCTCTGAATATCGAGTCCTTCCCAAGGACCTAGGATATTAGAGGTATTTGCGTAGAATATGTGCAGTTCCTAGAAGTGCTGCTTTCTGCAGCATGTGGACTGATATTCTAATCCAAGTTTAGAGCTTTCCAGATGTTTTTTTCAAGATTTCTTTGGGATTCCCTCCTGAAGCACCGACTACTAGTGGGATTACTGTTGTTCTTTTTGCCACAATGGATTTCAACCTCAATTTGTGGAGGTCCTTGTGTTTTGTGATCTTTTCCAGCTCTTTGTCCTTCTTACCACATGCTGTCAACTGGCACAGCAACATCTATGATCCAAACATGTTTCTTCTCTATCTTTCTGTTGTGTCTGGGGTGTTTATTATGTGCCAGGTGTATGTCTATCTGTATTCTAAAGTCCCAGAGTATTTTGCTTCTTCATTTTCTGTGGACTTCTCTGAGCATTAACCGTTACCAGGGTCTTGCTACAGGGCAGAGGCCATTACTTTTTGCAAAGGTTCAAGTGCACCATTGCTGCTAGCCCTATTGTGCCAGCCCGTTCGAGATAGTCAGTTTGGAGCTGGCCTTTCTTACAGCAGCAGATGATGGCATGCTCCACGGTTTCATCACACTCTCTTGCAGGAGGCGGCACTTTGGAGTCATTAATAGGACTTCCGATTCGTGTCTTTATTGCATTTTACAGGTCCGTGCAATGCTTCTGCTCCTGGGCAGCAAAAAATCAGGCCTTCAGTTTCCTTCTTTTAGAGTTCCCCTTCTGAGCCACTCCCATGTTTGCTTGCTGTCAACCTTCCCTTCAATGTTCTTAAAGTGGTACTGCCCTATGGAGTGGCTTGTTTAGCCACTTGCTCCTTTCAGTATTTTAAAACTGGTTGGACTCTATACTCTTCTTTTAGATTCTTTGGCTTTCAGCATCTCAGCCTTGTGGACTTCTTTCAATCACTTTGGCTCTTTGACTCTCTTCTCTTTGGATGTATTCTTTCAGGCCTCTTTTCTCTTCCCTCTACTGATTGCTTGACCTGGAGCAGTCCTCTTCCTCCTTCTGACCTTGCCAGGGTAGAGTCTGTCTACATCTATGCCGGATGCAGTGCTTTCGATTGATGGTCATAATTTTCCTTGTTGTTTTTCTGTCCAGGGATGTCCAATTCGGCTTTATTAATCCAGTTAATTATGCTATAATAGTGTAGCATTACTACAGGCATCATGAAATTATTAATTATTGCCTTTATTGTATTTCCTCCATTTAACTTTGATTTCAAAATTTTTCTGACCCTCTTCTAAGATATTCCTAATTAAGTGCCTTTTGACTTCTGCGTAGCTTGATGTTCTCTGCTTGCAGTGCATCCCTCTAAGTATGTTGTAGCTTTCTATTCACTAGTAAGCTGCTTTATTTCTATGGCATTTGGCATATTCCGCACCTTAGCATGTTCACAGAGTTTACCTTTACTGAGTTCCAAAGTTGCACACTTGTCAAGTCCAAAATCCGACATTGCAATGTCAGTGCTAAGGAACTCTCACTGCAATGTTCCCCAGTAGTGACTCAAATACTCTGCTTTTGATTTTCCATGGGGCTTTTAGGTCATCCATGTATAGAAGGTGTGAGAATTTTTGGTGAGTTTCTTGCTGTCTGATGTATCCTTGACCTGTTTTCTTCAGAATTATAGAGAGCGGAATCGTAGCAATGATGAAGAGTAGTGGGGACAGGAGGTCTCTGTGGAATATTCGCCGGATGTTGACTTTATTCCTGCTCCATTGACTATTGAATTCTGTTTTCAAAGTGTGGCATTGCATTCTTGACCAATTTTTTGATGTTTTCACTGACTCCAATTATCTCCAGGCAATGAAGTATCCAACTGTGTGGCGGTGGTCGAGATGCTTTCCTGTAATCCAATCCAAGCTACATGCAAGTTGGTTTTCCTTCTTTTACAGATTCTCGAGGATCATTTTATCTATATGAACGGTTGATCTTTTGTTCCCCTACTGTTTGGTTTGTTTCCTTTTTTTTGTTCTAGGGGGCGGCAATTTCTTTCCTTCCAGGTTGGTCTTTGTATTGCATCAGGCTAATATGCCAGTAAAAGCTTAAAGGGTTGTTGCCGGTAGGCAAATTGGGATTGGTCTGTAATGATTGCTAGGGATTGCTCCCCTTTTCTTGGTCTTTTCATTTATCAGAAAGAGTTTTCCCCTGTTGTCATCCGATTCTTCAATCCTAATTCTGTTTGCAGCACTCTTGAGTTCAACTGTTGGGCGAATTCTTTCACATGCAAGTTGGTCAGTTTCTTCAGCCCAGAATCTATGTAGTTCATCACCGCCTGGGGCAGTCCAGTTCTTCACCTTTTTTTGCTCGTTTTCCAATAACCATTTTAGTTGTTTATTACCAGGTTGTCCATGTTGTTGCTGCTCAGTTCAGCCTCCACATCTTCGGCCAAACTTGCATTTTGGGTGTAGTTCTTTGGGCTGTCCCAAATGTTTCTCTCAGAACTCAATCGTTTGTTCTCGTGTCTAGCTTCCCTCCTGTGTTTCGCTTTCACATCTCCACTTACATTCTGGTAGAGATCGATTTCTGGTTGGAGTAGAAGAGTTGATTCCTGCTTGAAGATTGAGACAACCCTTAGCTTCGAATCTTTGCAATCTTCTTTGCAAACTGCCACCTCAGCTGTTGTTTGACCACCTCTATTGCCTCATTGAGTTTCCTCTTGTCCAGGTTGGTACCTTCTTAACTAGGTCTGCCTTGATTTTCTCATTTTTTCAGCTTCTTCTCCTTCATGCTTTTCAGTTTGCTGGCATCCGATCGTAGTTTGCTGATTTTTCTTCCCAGTCTGATTTTCCACTTTGGAGTACCTATTTTCGGCCTTCTTTCTGGGTGATGAATCTTTACCCCTAGCTCTTTAGTAATCACTACTGCAGTGCTGTACATAAGCTGGTTTGTTTCATGCAGTGACATTGTTTGGATTCCAGCAATGACCTTGTTTGCATCCTTCAGTGAATTGAGCAGATCCTTCCTTGGAACAATCTTCAGTGGTGGCAATCTTGTACGTTCGTTTGCATTGTTCATGTGTTCTAGGATTATTATTATTATTATTATTATTATTATTATTATTATTATTATTACTACTACTACTACTACTACTACTACTACTACTACTATTACTATTACTATTACTATTAATATACACATAACAACACAGCACAAGTGTCTGGAATTCATCTCTGAATATCGAGTCCTTCCCAAGGACCTAGGATATTAGAGGTATTTGCGTAGAATGTGTGCAGTTCCTAGAAGTGCTGCTTCCTGCAGCAGGTGGACTGATGTTCTGTCCAAGTTTAGGCTTTCCAGATGTTTTTCAAGATTTCTTGAGATTCATCCTAGAGCACCGACTACTAGTGGGATTACTGTTGTTCTTTTTTGCCATAATCGTTCAACTTCAATTTGTAGGTCCTTGTATTTTGTAATCTTTTCCAGCTCTTCTTTATTATTATTATTATTATTATTATTATTATTATTATTATTATTATTATTATTATTATTATTATTATTATTATTATTATTGATACAAAACAGTTACACACAGCAAGCAAGATCAATATGCTGGATTTTGTATTACATCACACGTCGGACACTTCCCAAGCATCTAGGACTGTGTAGTGATGTATCGGCCGAATAATCTTGCGATTACAGAACCCGAGTAGAGGGTGGCCTTTTGCAGCTGACATATGGTGATTTTTTGTCGAAAGTATGCGATTGTTTTTACAAGTGCCGTTCAAGATCTTTAGGCACTGCACCCAGTGTCACCGATCACCACTGGGGACCACCTGTACTGGTTTGTGCTCCAGGAGTCTTTGTGTAGTTCAATCCTTAAATCCTTCTCGGTAATGGGTGTGAAAGTTTTTTCCAGTTGCTTCTCATCAATCCTGGCTGTCACCAGGAATTGCAACATCAACTATCCACACTTTTCTTTTTTTTCCACAATCTGCGGTGAGGTCAGGGAGTATTGTGGTTCCAAAACTTTGTCAGTCTGAATTCGGAAGTCCCAGAGTAGTTTTTTCGTGATTTCATTTTTCAGTGACCTTTTCAGGTTTGTAGATTCCACCAGTTCTTTGTCAATACAGGCAGATGGTAGTTAAAAGCACAAAGTTCCAGTGAATCATCTGAGCAACAGTGATGTATGCCTCTGCTTGTAGTCCGTCTGCGCCATCTTCTTGCGGCAGCTAGAGGTATGTGATCTATTGTTTCGGTCTCGCTTCCTTGCGGAGTCTGCACTTGGGATCTGTAGTTGACTTTTCAATTCTGGCTTTGATGGCGTTTGTTCGAATTCTTGCTTGTTCTTCTTGGGCTGCAAGAATCAGGCTCTCAGTCATCCTTTTTCAAAGTTCCATTTGTGAGCCACAACCAGGTTTTTTTTCCTTTGTCAATTTTGTCCCTCAATTTTTTTTCTAGTGAACTCGTTATCCATGGAGAGCCTTCTTTGCCAGTTTTCTCTCTCTTCTTGCTTTGCAGTGTATTTTTACGGGTTATTCACTCTTTGTCTTTTTTTTTGCACTTTGAGCAGTTTTCTGCTGTTGACTTCCATCATCAATGTTGGTTCTTTCACTGTTTTTCACATAATCTGCCAGTGCATGTTTCTGCTCTTCTTTCCACCGGGCTTTGTTTCCACTTGCAGAAGCCCTCTACCTCCTGATTTTCTGGCTAGGTATTAAGAATCTGTCAACATCACTACAGCTGTGGTGTAATGAGTAAGTGGATTTTCATCAGTTTTCTTGTTTTTCTGTCCAGATCATCCAGCTCTGCTTAAGCGTCCAGTTCACTGAATTCCAGCAGTGTATCTGATGGCCGGGTATGGCCCAGAGTGTTGATAGCCTTGATGTCGTATTCCCACCGTTTTAGTTTTGCTCTTCAAAAATTTTTTTTCTGACCCTTTGGACATATTCGCCTCTCTGCTGACCACATTTTTCACATGTCCATAGCTTACGTTGATTTGTCCAGCTGTAGTATTCCCAGGGTATTTATAGGGATTCAGGTTGATTGCACTTTTATGGTTTCTTCTTTTTCCATTAGAAGCATACTCTATGCCCTTACTGTCAGTAATTTTCCCTTTCTTCAATGCCACTGGCGGCATTTGTCCAAGCCGAACTCCATACTAATGTCATTGCTGAAGACTTCTGACTGTGTTGGTCAGTGACTGAATTTCAGTTTCTGATTTTCCATAAAGCTTTTAGGATCATCCATGTACAGGCAAGTGGGAAATTTCGGTGAATTTCTTGCAGTTTGATAGCCCAGGTTTGTTTTGTAGAATTGTTGACAGTGGGATCATTGCAATGATGAACAACAATGGTGACAGTGAGTCACCCTGGAAAATTCCTCTCTTGATGTTGACAGTTCCGGTAGCTTTGGATTTTGCCCACCTAACAACTCAGTTTTCCAGGGTTTCATTGCATTTTGAGTAAACTTGCTAATATTTTCACAAACCCCAATGACATCCAGACATTTGATGATCCAACTGTGTGACAGTGAGTCGAATGCTTTTTTGTAATCAATCCACGTTGTAAACAGGTTTGTTTTGCGGCTTTTGCAGTTCTCCAGTATCATTTTATCAATCAGAAGCTGATCTTTGGTGCCCCTACTTCTTCTTTTATTACCTTTTTGTTCTACTGGCAAGATGTTATTTGCCTCCAAGTAATCTTGGATTTGATCAGCAATTATGCCTGTCAGCAATTTGAACATTGTAGGCAAACACGTTATTGGCCTGTAGTTTCCTGGTATTGTCCCTTTTGCTGAATCTTTCTGTATCAAATATGTTTTCCCAGTTACTATCCATTCACTGATGTTTCCAGTTTGCAGCATTTCATTGAATTGTTCAGCCATTTTTGAGTGCAGGCTGGTCAGATATTTGAGCCAAAATCCATGCAACTGATCATTGCCAGGTGATGTCCAATTTTTGACTTTCTTCACTCTTTTACTGATCATTTCTGTTGTTATTATTATTTCTGTTGTTGTTGTTGTTGTTGTTGTTGTTGTTGTTGTTGTTGTTGTTGTTATTATTATTTCGTGGACTGCCTCATCCCCAAAGGGCTCTAGGCGGTTTACAACACATAATATCTAACAACAATTAAAACATAATTACAACCCTTAAAATCAATAGCAGCATACAAAAATTCTAAAACAGAGGCAGCTTAAATCCCATATCCCTAAGTCTCTCTTCGTAGGGCACAGATTCAAGACCTTTGACCATTTTGGTTGCCCTCCTCTGGACCTGTTCCAGCTTGTCAATCTCCTTTTGAATTGCGGTGCCCAGAACTGAACACAGTATTCCAGGTGAGCTCTGACCAATGCAGAATAGAGAGGTACTATTATGTCCCTTGATCTAGACACCATCCTCTAATTGATGCATCCCAGAATTGAATTGGCTTTCTTGGCTGCCGCATCACCCTGCTGACTGATGTTCAGTGCATGGTTTACTGAGACACCCAGATCCCTTTCGCATGTGCTGTTGTCAAGCCAGGTGTCACCTGTGCATTTCTGTGCATTTCATTTTTTCTGCCTAAGTGGAGAATCTTTCTGGGGTGCTGTGTGGGTTCCGGGCTGCATGGCCGTGTTCTAGCAGCATTCTCTCCTGATGTTTCGCCTGCATCTGTGGCTGAATGCATCTTCAGAGGTTCTGATAAATGGATCTGAAGATAGAGGATCTGAATAGGCCAGCCACAGATGCAGGCGAAACGTCAGGAGAGAATGCTGCTAGAACACAGCCAGACAGCCCGGAAACCACACAGCACCCCAGTGATTCCGGCCGTGAAAGCCTTCGACAACATACGGAGAATCTTTCATTTATCTCTGTTTTCTGGGGTTTTGTAGGTGCCATTTCATGGGCTGAGCCTTTTGGCACCAGAATGACTTCTGAGGGCTAACTCTGGGCGTTTCCCCACTTGTCTCGCGACCCCCCTATGCTGCGCGCTGCTCTCCGTGCACGTCATTTCTGACGCGCGTCCGGGCATCCCCACGACCCTGCGCTCTGCGCGGGGTCATCAAAAGGCGCCGTTTTGAAGGGCGCGACAGTGGGGAGTGCCGGGGAACCCCGCGCTACTTGCCTACAGTAGCGCACACCTAATGGTAAGCGGGAAAACGCCCTCTGTTGCTCCTGTATCTGTTCCTTGTCCTCACTGACAAGGGAGAGAACCTCAAATCTATTTTGTAGATTCAAACTCACAGAATGCTCCCTGATCCCTCTCCTTCTTTGAGCCACACTCCTCCAATTGCCCACCTTCGGTGTTTGAGAGCTGCCATCCTCCTCAGAGAGATCCCCTGTGGGCTCCATCCTGTCCAGGAAACCTTTGTTTTTCTTAATGTTCTGGAGTGTGGATACTTGAGCCTCTAGCTGCAGGGCCTTTTCTTCCAAAAGATTTGAGGTTCTCTCCCAGGTATCAACACCCATCGTCCAGCAAAACAACAAACACTCCACAGCTCTTGCAGGTGACGGCAGCAACTCCCTGGCCGTCCACATTTAGTCGTCTTCAATAGTATTTCCTTCAAAAAGTCTTGCCTATTTAACCAAGGACTGGTTCACTGAGCTCCAGGGAATGAGACCGTGGGCGATTCCCCACAGTCAAAAAATCCCATGATACTCACGATAAAAATCCCGGTTTGGGCAAGGAGTCCCAACGGCTTCAGTGCCCAACTCGGCTCCATCCCAGCACTGGCACGCACTCTTCCCCCTCATCCCGCGTTTTTCAAAAACCGGCAGGAAGGTGCAACTTTTTGAAAAACGCGGGCCGAGGCCAGACCCATGGGGAGACAGCTGGTTTATTTCCCCCCACCCAGGGAGTGACATGAAATGTTCCAGCCAATCAGAGCACAGCGAGCTGGGCACAGAGTGCACGAAGCCTTTGTGTGTGTGTGTGTGTGTGTATTTGTGTGCTGGTCATGGCTACGAAGACACGCTCCTGCAAAGAGAGGGGGAGGAAGCATTCATACATGCGTAGCAACGACGTGGGTCGCCATGGCTGGCACAAGGTAAAAAAGACTACCTGCGTTTCTATGAAGCTGCGTGAAAGTAAAAAACACAAGTAGAGGGGATGGGTGTTGTTCCTGCCCCAACACAACACAAGAGCCAATCAGAACGGAGAACGAAAGAGCCGCCAAGCAGATCGCGGGTTTGTGGGAAATGTGCATTGTCTGATGCTGGGATTAACTTTGAGCCCCACAATAGACGCACGCAAAGGTGCTGTATCTTGTTGAACTGGGGGGGGAACAGGTGTCTTTTCTCCGTGGGGATTCTCCCCGAGCGCCTGGGGCCTCTGCCCCGTGCCCAGACTCTCACTCACCTTCTCTCACCTCCCCCCAGATTGCTGCTTACTGACAAACACACTCACAGGACGCTCGGTCGCCGTTGGTCCGGGGGTTGATCTCCGCTTTGTTCTGCCTGCCCTTGGTGCCCGTGATCTCTTCCATGCGGTAGATCTCTGAGAGGCAGAGCTTTGGGTTGAAGGCAAAGTACATCTTGCCCACGGGGATGGAGAGGGCGTGGTGGCTCCAGTCCCACAGCTGCTGGAGGTTTGGATTGTCCAGAACGTACAGAGTGTAATTCCTGAGGACAAAGCCGGGGGGGAGGGGAGGGAAGGTTACCGTGGCTTTGCAGAGACGGGCAGACTTCAGGGGGCCGGGCAGCAGAGAAAAGCCCCCAGGGAACTGGGGAACTCCCAGCCCCATTCCCCATCACCTGTCCAGCCAGGGGAAAATGCAGAAACCAGAGCAGCATCCCTTCGGGTCATTTCTGGCTACATAACCAAACGTGACGTCACCCAGCTGTGGGACACTTTGGAATTCCCCAAAAACCTTTCCAGGGATGTCACAGAGCATCCCACACCTCAGCCACGTCCTTCCTGGTTCTCGGGGCTTCCAAACGAGGGGCAGCAGCTGGACTCACCAGGCTGAGGGGCGAACCTAGGGAGGCACATCCTATTTGAGCATCGGGTGGTGTGAGTTTCCCAGGTTGTATTGGCCGCGTTCCAGTCTCCTGACGCTTTGCCTGCATCTGTGGCTGGCATCTGAAGATACAACCAGGGAAACCCACAACACCCGCCGTGGTGGCAAACCTATGAGACTCCAGATGTTCATGGACTACAATTCCCAATTGGCCATGCTGGCAGGGGCTGATGGGAATTGTAGTCCATGCACATCTGGAGTGCCATAGGTTCACCACCACTGCCTGAGTGATTCCAGCAGTGGAAGCCTTCAATAATACAGAGATGTCTTCATTCCTTCGCTTGCCTCAACAGGGCCAAGAGATCCCCATTCCAGGCCCTTTCAGGCCAGGGAAATGTTGCAGGGGGGACACTTCCAAACGCTCCCCCCTCCCTGCTTCCAAGTATCTGGTCGTGGCTGTCTTGCAAAAGCTTGGGAGTCGTGGGAGAGGAGAGAGCCGGCAAAGCCAGCCCAGGGGCAGGGAGGGGTGGGAGGAGGCAGGTGAGCTCGCAGCCAACACCTGACTCCTGCTCTCTGGAAGGGATGAGAAGAAGGCCCAGGTCCAAAGCCCGAGGGGGGAGGGGAACGGTACCCCAGGCAGGCAGGGGCACCCAGACCCCCATGAGAGCCACTTACAAGCCCCAGGAGGGACCCACCTGCCCCATCGCACACTGATCGGCAGGCCCAGAAAGGAGCCGCACCGGCTAGGGGAAAAGAGCTCCTGGGGAAAGAGTCTGCCAGCCACCTATGGGCACGCCCAGCCCCTGCCGTTTTCAGACTTCTTCTGCCCCCTCAGGTGGCGTGGGCACGCCCATGCCGGGCAACACAGAGGAGGAGGAGGAGTTTGGATTTATATCCCCCCTTTCTGTCCTGTTGGAGACTCAAAGGGGCTGACAATCTCCTTGCCCTTCCCCCCTCACAACAAACACCCTGTGAGGTAGGTGGGGCTGAGAGAGCTCCGAGAAGCTGTGACTAGCCCAAGGTCACCCAGCTGGCGTGTGTGGGAGTGCACAGGCTAATCTGAATTCCCCAGATAGGCCTCCACAGCTCAGGAGGCAGAGCGGAGAATCAAACCCGGTTCCTCCAGATTAGATACACGAGCTCTTAACCTCCTACGCCACTGGCATTCACACCCGTGCATGGGGGTCCCGTGCTTTCTTGATCCTGCTTCCTTCACTAGCATCCAGGTCTCTGGGCACCACCAGCCCAACACACCCGCCACATCCACGGGAAAGACACCAGCCAGCTGGGACCGCCCTGGGGACGGCACATCCGACCAGATGGCGACTCCCTCGACCACGCAGGCCCACTGCCCCCCTCCCCCCCATTCCCCAGCCAGGCCAGGCCAGCCCTCTGGCCCCTCTCTCACCCGTCCACCATGGAGTCCCCCCGGATGAGCTTCAGGTTCTTGAAGAAGGACAAGGAGATGAGGGCGAAGGAGTGCTTGATCTTCAGGAAGCCGGTGATGGTCTCAATCAGCCCCAGGCTGCGCTGCAGCTCAGACGGCAGGTTCTCTGCAAGGGTGGGGGGCAGCCCGTGAGCCCAGCCGAGCGGGAGGTGGGGGTGTCACACTCGCCACAACACACACACACTTGCCTCGGTACTTGGCCATCAGGCCTTCTGAGCCACCGGCTACTGACGGAGGTGGGGAACGTGGCGAACGTGGCGAACATGGTGGGGATTCTCTTTGTCCCACCAAGGGATGTGGCTTCTGAGCCCCTCTAAAGGGGGTGGGGGGGTCACTAAAGGCAGGGGGTAGGGGGGTTTCTGTGTAGGAGGGACGCTTGAGGGCAGGGTTGGGAAGAGGCCGGATTTTTCACTTTGCTTTATGAATGTTGGGTTTCCCCTCTGAAAGCTCAGGGGCTAAGACCGAGCGGCAATTTCACGCTGTCCAGTTAAAATGCCTCTGAGCCAAAGAAAGGAGCCATAAACCCACTGCCAGGCAACTCAGGCGACCCAGGAAGACCTGGGGGCAGGGCATTGGCTTCATTCTTCGGCCTTCACGAGGGGGTGCAGTGGGTGGAAGGAGGGGGCCCTTCAAGAGAGAGGCGCTTTGGCAGAAACCATTCTTCCCGGCACAGGCAGACAAGCGAAGACAGACAATGAACAGAGCCCACAAAGCAAACCTGGAACCAGTAAGAAATGCCTGCCTTTGTCTTTAAGACTGCAGAGACATGTCTGGCTTTTGGAAAAGAGGAGGAAGGGTTTGCCCTCATTTAATTTATCTTTGATCAGCTGCTGCTGCTGCTCAATTGTGCTGCTCCACTTTTGCACCTACGGATTGCTTACATATTTATATATTTGTGGATGAATTATTCTTGCTCGGAAATGGCAGCCATTTGGTCTCTGCATCCGTGAAAAGGCCACATGGATTAGCTCACACGGACCAAAGAATCCGAGAGAAGCCAGGAGCACCGGCTTGGTTACGGCTTCCTCTAACAAGTGAGGTTGCAGGAATTTTCCTCCTGACTCCCCCTGCTGGCTGAATCAAGGACAGCATTCTGGGTTTGGAATGGCGCCTGCCCCCCACCCCGTGTAGCACCCTTGGGTGATAGGGCAGCCATCTTGCTGGGGCCCACCTGGGGGGGGACAGGTGAGGCTTTCATCCAGCAAGGTTTCCTATTGGCCACTGAATATCTCCAAAAAACTTCCATCGGCAGCAGCTGCCCCCACAACACAAGGACCGTTGCTGTATGCTTAAGAACATAAGAACATAAGAAATAGCCTGCTGGATCAGACCAGAGTCCATCCAGTCCAGCTCTCTGCTACTCGCAATGGCCCACCAGGTGCCTTTGGGAGCTCACGTGCAGGATGTGAAAGCAATGGCCTTCTGCTGCTGCTGCTGCTGCTCCTGAGCACCTGGTCTGCTAAGGCATTTGCAACCTCAGATCAAGGAGGATCAAGATTGGGAGCCAGAGATCGACTTCTCCTCCATCAATCTGTCCAAGCCCCTTTTAAAGCTATCCAGGTTAGTGGCCATCACCACCTCCTGTGGCAGCATATTCCAAACACCAATCACACATTGCGTGAAGACGTGTTTCCTTTTATGAGTCCTAATTCTCCCCCCCAGCATTTTCAATGGATGGCCCCTAATTCTAGTATTGTGAGAAAAAGAAAAATATTCCTCTCTATCAACATTTTCTACCCCATGCATAATTTTATAGACTTCAATCATATCCCCCCTCAGACGTCTCCTCTCCAAACTAAAGAGTCCCAAACGCTGCAGCCTCTCCTCATAAGGAAGGTGCTCCAGTCCCTCAATAGCTTGAAGACCAGCTATTTTTAAACCATACATTCATTTTAAAAGGCATCCTGTTAAATAGACATTTGAGATATTTGAAGAGATATGTGACA
The DNA here is from genome assembly GCF_021028975.2 of Sphaerodactylus townsendi. Lineage (NCBI taxonomy): Eukaryota > Metazoa > Chordata > Lepidosauria > Squamata > Sphaerodactylidae > Sphaerodactylus > Sphaerodactylus townsendi. The sequence continues at coordinate 5,765,225 of NC_059425.1, read as the reverse complement.
TTCTGTGGTCAGCTCTGCATAGCATGGCAGCCCTTCTGTGGTCATGTGAACTCCCTGGCCGAATTCCACCGATCCCGGAGGGCTCAGAGACAGAGGTCCTGGGACAGAGTTCCTAATAGCAAAAGCTGTCAGACTGCGAGACGTCTATTCCAGGCCAGCTGGTGCCAGCAGAGAGTAAAACCGCATCCTACACAAGGGAGCTTGTGGGTCCCTGGAAGAAAGAAACTCCGCTAGAAGCTTCGGATCAGGGCCAGCGGTGGTAAAAGCGAAAAGACCAGCAAGGGGTCATTTTAACAACAGCCTAGAAACGTAGCAGGCTGAGGGCTCGTTTCAGAGGAGGAGGAAAAGAAAGGGCCGCGCTGGCCACCCGTGTGTCTTGTGCCACACTGACCACAGCTCTTGCAAAGCCCGGTCCTTCTGTGAGGACTCGGACTCGGTGGGCACCCACCTGTGGCCGAGACACTCACCCCCCCGGCGGATGTTGATTATCAGGTTGCCCTCGATCAGCGTGCAGCCAGAGAGGTCCTTCGCCGCCCGGGTGGAGTCCACGGTCTTGGTGCCCACCTTGCACTCCTTTGGGCACAGGCCCTCGCACGGGTGGCAGATGATGCTGAAGAGGGGGGAGGGGAAGAGGATGAGGAAGAGGAAGAGGCCCAGCAGCAGCAGCAGCAGCGGAGCAGGAGGAACCCAGCGGAGGAGGGGTCCCCGGGCTCATCCACCCCAACATTTCTCTCAGCCTCTCTTTGGGTGGCTGACGCATGAGGTAGCTGGGTGGGGGGCAGCCCCCCACCATCTTTCCTTGGATTTCAAAACTGTTTTTGCCTGGAGGTCACTGTGATCTCGGAGCCACACAGAGCCCAGGATGCCAACTTTGGCCTTCAGAGCACCCCCCCCCCCCCCGAGACAGACCACCAAACCCAGGGCAAGACCTGGTAGGCTGTGGGCAGACCCAGGGCAGAAGGGGACCTGGCAAATTGCTGGGGAGGGGGGCAGACCTGCCAGAACTCAGCACAAATGATCCCAGAACACGGGCTTAGGATCATGGGGAAATATTAGCTGGTGGACAGCTGTGGAGAAGGTGACTTGGCCCTCGGAGGGCATCCACCTTCACAGGGTCAGGGGGGGGTCCAACACAACCGATCAGCCCACACAGATTATCAGTCCAAGGCCAAGCCCCTCGCCCTGACGAAGGGCTCTCCAGCCCCAACCACGATAAGCTGACCTCTGCAGCCTTTACAGGGGCGGCCTGACCTTGCCGGGCAGAATTCAAAGTCTTAATTCTTACCTACAAAGTCTGAAACGGTCACGCGGAGACCTGGCTGTTAATTCACAGTCCTCTATGTAAAAGGACGCTTTCCCACCCACTTGCAACTTACTGTGGTCGATTCTGCACAGGGCAAATATAAAGAGTGCAGGATGATATATAACCCATTTGGGGGGGGGGGGGCTTCGCACAGGTCCCGTTCCCAAAATGAGCCTCCCCCATTTTATTTCCCTCAACCCGGCATTTCCAAAAATCGCTAAACCAGAGACCCTTTTGAAAAATCCCGGGTTGGAGTCCCTCCCGCGCAAACAGCCAGCCAGGAGGCCCTTCGTTTCCCTCCCTCCCACCTCGCCACCCTCAGTCAGGGAGAATCTGCCTGCTGTTGCCCTGCCGTTGAAGGAAGACCCTTTTAAAAATTTTGCAGGTTGTACCGTGGGACGATCGGCATGGCTGTGGGGGCTCATTTCTGCAGGCCTGCGTAGGTACGCATGTGCAGCAGGAAATTTTTTAAAAGGAGAAGCTTCTCTGTGTAAACGCACAAAAGCAACCTGGATTGTTTGTGTGGGCTCCAATCGCTGCCTGGACGGCATGCCTGTGACGGGGGAAACGGAAAACAGGTTCCTTTTTAACAACTACAACCCATTTGCTGTGTGGAATCGACCTGTGCAGAACAGCAAAGTCCACTTGCAAACGATCACTCAAGGGCATTAAAAGTGGAATCAAAGTGCATTATTTATACTCTGGCCCCGTTCGCACGTGCCCAATAATGCACTTTCAATCCACTTTCAATGCACTTTGCAACTGGATTTTACAGTGCAGAGTAGCAAAATCCACTTGCAAGCAATTGTGAAAGTGGATTGAAAATGCATTATTCTGCATGTGCGGAAGGGGCCAAAGAGGTTCAACTGAAACCACAAGTAGGCAAAAAGGTTGCTAGTTGGCTTGCTCTGCTAGCCTGGCTGGCACTTTTCGGCATGAGTTGGTCACCATGTGTCTTGCTGCCAAATGCTGTGTTTTTCTTTGAATTCTGCACATTTTTTCCTCTGTTTGGTTCCAGAAATGTTTTCCCTTTGTTTTTCCTCCATTGTTTCCCCAAACGCTTTTACTGCAATGTTTTCTCCGCCTATTTCTGAGCCAGTTTCCTTTTGGTACGCCTTCATGTTGAAGCGGGTCTTTATTTCTCCGCCCCACCAAAAGCCGGGCCCTCACCCATGCCCCTGCGTAGCTGACCAACCTCCCCTCCGGCCCTTCTCTCTTCCCCTGGTCCTCTGTTTTTGAAAGGAATTCTATTATTTTTTTTCTCTTTGTCATATTGCATTAGCAACGTAACACCTGGGCACAGACACAGCCCAGATCGATTGGATCAGCGTTGTCAATTTCAGTAAGGGCAAGGCGAATGGGCTCATGTCCCCAGTTTGGAGCCAGTGACATCGACAAGGGAAGTTGCTTTTGCGGAGGAAACTGACACGGGACCGATGCAGTAAAGATCGTGTGTTGCTGCTGCAGATCAAATTTGGCAGGAAAGTGTGTTTTTGGAGCGTGGGTGGGGTGGTCTGTCCGCTTCTGTTCCTCCAGGTAATGGCACCTGCCCCACTAGGGAGGGAGGGAGGGAGGGAGGGAGGGGGCTTCCATTTTGTGTGGATGGTTCTCAATGGTAGAAACGGAGGTTGAGTCATTTCTTAAATTGCCACTTTGAGTCTCCTTGCAGCAGAGAAAGGGCGGGATATAAATCCAACTCTTCTCCAAAAGCACAAGCCAGGGAGAAGAAGACACTGCTGGGGACTGGGGGGGGGGGGGCTGGGGGGGCTGTATTTCCCAGCCCCTGGGATGCTTTGGGAGATGTGGTCAGCTGCCCCCCCTCCACCCCTGCTTTGCCCGGAGGCTCTTACCTGCTCTCGTTCCTCTGGTAGCCGGAGGGGCACTCGGACAGGCACTGCTTCTGGTGGATGACGAACTTGGAGGACTCCCGGGGGTTCTCGGACACCTTGCGCAGGCTGGCACAGTGCTCGGCTGTCACGCAGCGCCACCCTTCGTACTGGTAGGTGAGGTCCGGGCAGGAGAGCAGGCAGAGGCCGTTGAAGTAGAAGTGGCGGCAGGCGACGCAGGCCTGGTTGTCCCACGGACGGCTGCAGCTGCCCAGGCACTCTGGGTGGCAGCACTCCCCAGCGCTGGTGCAGGCGGACCCTCCTCTGCATTGGCACACTGGGGAAGAGGGCAGGGTGAGAGGGAGGGAGGGAGGGAGGGAGGGGGGGAGGGCAGGCCAAGGAGGTCTCCGTAGGCCACAAGAGCCCCTGGGCTGCTGCAGGACCTCCTCCTCCTCCACCCAGAACGCCTTCCCACTGCTCTTGGCTCCCTCTGGGCTCCGGGCAGGCAGAGGAACGCAGGGACTCATGAGCATGCACCGCCTCAGAGGCAGAGGCACCAGGGCCCTTCCCACTGTTATCCTTCTGCAGCACACACACACACACAGACACGCCCTTGAAGCACAGCAGCCTGGAATCTCACACTTTGGGCTGCAGGGTCACAGGAGGGTGGTTCTTAGCATGACCTATTCTGCGCAAATACTGCCAATATTTTGGCCAGAAAGAACTGGCTGTAGCTGGGGGTCCCAACATCGTGCCTGCAGATCCCAATACCTTTCTTTTTCATGCCACACATCTCCAAACATGGACTGGCCCAGATGGGGCTTTTCATCTAATAATTTAATTAATGTGCACCCGGTTCTCTTTCCCACAGGGACCCAAAGCAGTTCGTCACTCTCCTCCCCTCCAGTGCATCGTGACAATCACCCCTGTGAGGTAGGTCAGGCAGAGAGAGTGGGACTGGCCCAAAGTCACCCTGCCGCCCTCCGCGGCTCACGTGGGGATTCGAACCCAGGTTTCCCAGGCACAAGTCTGCCATTCTTAACCACCTGTGCCCAGCAGGGCTTCTGACGGTCCCTTATTCAGGACAGAGATAAGAGTGCAGGCCTGTGTGGTGCACAGACAGTGACGGGAGGCTGCTTCCACGGGAGAAAATAGTGCCAAATCGAAATAAGCATGAAAGAGTCGTTTCTATGTGCAGCTTTCCCTAAAAATATCCTTTGGTGCTACTGAACTTGGAATTTCTTTTTAAGAGCATTTTTGTCGCCATAAACAAGCACTGGAAAAAACTTTCTCTTTTCACTTGGAGATGCCCCCCCCCCCCCCCCGCTTCGTATAGAAAATGGCCGAGGGAGCAGCAGCAGGAGCAAACCTGTTGCTGTGTATTTATACACCACCTTCTCCCCAGTGAGGAACCAAAGTGGCTCACATCATTCTCCTCTCCTCCAGTGTAGCCTCACAACAACCCTGCGAGTTAGGCTAGGGTGAGAGAGTGTAACAAGAGAGACTTAGGGAGCTGGGTATGTTGAGTTTGGTGAAGAGAAGGTTAAGAGGTGACATGATAGCCATGTTCAGATATTGGAAGGGATGTCATATCAAAGAGAGAGCAAGTTTGTTTTCTGCTGCTCCAGAGACCAGGACCAGGAGTCATGGGTTCAAGGTGCAGGAAAAGAGATTCCACCCAAACATCAGGAAAAACTTCCTGACCGACAGGGCTGTTCAACAGCGGAACTCACTGCCTCGGAGTGTGGTGGAGTCTCCTTTGGAGAGGCTGGATGGCCATCTGTCAGGAGTGCTTTGATTGTGTGTTCCTGCATGGCAGGGGGCTGGACTGGATGGCCCTTGGGGGTCTCTTCCAACTCTATGATTCTATGGCTCCACCTCCTGCAGCAGCCATTTTGTAGCGGCACGCCCCACGTCAGAATTCCAAAGGTGCCCCCAGACAGATCCTAATCTGGAGAAGTGGGTTTGATTCCCCGTTCCTCCTCCACATGAAGCCTGCTGGGCGACCTTAGGCCATTCACAGCCCTCTCCAAACTCTCTCAGCCCCACCCACCTCACAAAGAGTCTGTTGTGGGGAGAGGAAGGAAAGGAATTTGTCAGCCGCCTTGAGTCCCCTTACAGGAGAGAAAGGCGGGGTATAAATCCAAACTCTCCTCTTCTTCCGTGGCCTATAAAAGATTCTGGGGACCTTAATTTTAAAATGTGCCTTGCTGGTCTTCTGTAAAACAAATTTACTCTTATCTGGTTACAACAAACCTGTCATTGTCCGTGTAGGAGACAGAAACTGCAGCCTGCACCCGTCCCCGAAAGATCTGCACCCGCTGCTTGCCTTGTTCCGACACGATTCAGAGTTAGCCTGAAAGTCTTTGCTTTAGGATGGCCTATTCCACAGCTGTTAAGGCAGAGGTGGGATCCAGCAGGTTCTCACCAGTTCCCGAGAGTGGGCTACTAATTATTTGTGTGTGCCGAGAGGGGGCTACTAACTGGGTCTGCTTTTCCATTAGAAATTCCATTAGGTCCCAAAATCATCAAGTCCTGTTGTTTCCTATGTGGCTGGTTAGCGAAGATAGAAAACGGGATAATTCTCCCTGTTGGGCTGTTTTAAAAACATGTTTTAGAAATATGGCAAAGTTCCTTGTTTAAGGAAAGTCTCCTTCTTTTGATTTCTAGAAGCAAAATTAAGTATTTGAAAGTATTAAGTATTTGACAGGCAGTCAATTAGAGGAGAAGTCGTTGTTTCTGTTGGCAGCAGACGATAGGACTTGCTATAATGAGTTTAAATTTCGGACAGAAAGATTGATACCAGCTGGAAATTAGGAACTTTTTTTTTACAGTAAGAGTTTTTTACAGTAACAGAGAAATTATTAATGCCCCGCCCCCGGAATGCCCGGCCACGCCCCCATCATGCCCGCCCAGCCCCGTTGGCGTTACGCCACTGTTTGAATCCCACCACCATGGGAACCTGTTACTAAAATTTTTGGATCCCACCACTGAGTTAAGGGGACCCCCCCCCCCCCAGCCGCCCCATTGTTCAGCCTGCCAAATCCAACCATCAAGCCTGACTCTGCACGTAGAAGCCAGAGACAGGGTCTTCTCAGGAGTGGCCCCTCACCTTTGGCCTGACCTTCCCCTGCAGACTCACTTGGCCCGTCCTGTATCCTCCTTTTGGTACCAGGCCAAGACGTTTGTTTTATCTTGGGGTTTTTAAGCTGCTTTTGTTTTGGTTGGGTTTTTGGCTTGCTTCCAGCCACAGGACCTTTTTAGGAATATCATTTTCAGGTGATGAACATTTTTATGCTTTTTTATTATTATGTTGTTGGTTTCTTTGCTGAAGAGCTGGCATCGGCATTTGGCGAATAAAAAAGTAAGGCAGGCGGAAAAGGCCTATGAAAAGCAACAGTTATTGTTATTATTATTATTTTGCTAACCAGCAAAGGGCTGGATCATGGCGGGGGAGCGGCTGCAGTTGTGCCCTTATGGAACCCAGGGTCCTTGGAGGACGGCCGGCAGCCTGGCCCCCTTTCTTCTGGGGAGCAGTGGCGTATCTGCCTAGGGACAGGGGGTACCTCTGTCCCCAGGAACCACTAATCCCGCCCCCAAGCCCCGCCCCCATGCTTATAAATGCAAAGGAGCCACGAACAGAGCCTTTCAGTTCCTTCTGCTCTCCCCAGAAGGCTGCTGGCTGGGGGCCAGGGCTCGGGCTCGGGCTCGGGGGGGCCACCCCCTGAGCCCCACCCCCTGGCATAGTGGGAGGGCCCAAGAGAACGGCTGTCTCTGGGCGCCATTTTCCCACCATACGCATCTGCTGGGGAGGGACGGTGGGCAAGGACTTTCTTCAGGGTACCCCCCAGTCATCTCTTATTGTTTCTTTGTGTAGATGAACAATCTATGCGTTCTTACTGTGCTGCTAAATGATTATGCAAACATTTTAAATTAGAGTTTGAAATGTTTAACAGCCTTGCTGACGGCCCCCTTGGGAACCCCGCCTGGAGGGAAAGAGGGCATAAAAATGGTTCAAATGCATAAATAACTGGAAGCACCCATCTTACCCTGATGGTTGGGGGTCCTTTCTAAGTCCACGGTGGGGGGCCAGGGTGGAGGAGAGGAACCGGACAAGAGCAAGGATGCTTGAACAACCACCCGCTTTGTCTCACGCCCGGTCCACCCCTTGGTCACAAAGAGGGAGCCAGGTCTTCTGAGCAGCTCCGCACAACCAGGAGGCCGTTTTCCACCTGCCGCCCAAGACAGGGCAGACAGCAGCATTTCACACCTGTGCGTCCTCAGACAGCCCAGCCAGAGCCCTCCTTCTGCTTAAACACACACACACGCACTCCTGTCCTCATGACAGACCACAAAACTAGTCAGCGTGCAGGTAGTGACTGTCTCCAAACACGCAGCTTTTTCTTTCTCTGTTTCTGGTTTGCACCGAAGCCTGTGTTGGGGTTCAAGGGACGGCTGCACCCCCTTCCAGCCAGGGCGGGGAGAGCGTTCGCCTGCCCGCTGCCCTGGACAGTGGTGGCCTGGGGGCGGGCAGCTACCAGGGATCTCCTCCTGTCCTTCTTCAGCAGGCCCAGGGCAGCAGTGGCGTAGGAGGTTAAGAGCTCGTGTATCTAATCTGCAGGAACCGGGTTTGATTCCCAGCTCTGCCGCTTGAGTTGTGGAGGCTTCTCTGGGGAATTCAGATTAGCCTGTGCACTCCCACACACGCCAGCTGGGTGACCTTGGGCTAGTCACAGCTTCTCGGAGCTCTCTCAGCCCCACCCACCTCACAGGGTTTTTGTTGTGAGGGGGGAAGGGCAAGGAGATTGTAAGCCCCTTTGAGTCTCCCGCAGGAGAGAAAGGAGGGATATAAATCCAAACTACTACTACTACTACTCTTCTTCTTCCTCTTCTTCTTCTTAAGGGACGGGGGGGGGGGGGCAGGGCCGTTCCTGGCATGGAAGCACTAAAAATTCCTGGGCGGAAACTCATCCTAGATTTGTGTGCCAGAATCTAATCCTGAATTCCTGTCCAATTGTCTGTCCTAAACAGACAGCTTTACGCAAGAACGCTGCGTGCCTCCTCGTGATTTATAGCTGCAGCTGGAAGCGCACGGCCTGGAAAAAGACTGCCACTTGCCCGTCCCAGTTTTCAGGGATTTCGCAAGTAGGTTGGTGTGAGGAAGGAATTTGGGACCCGCGCCGAGCCCTGCTGCACGTCTGTCTCTACTGAAGATGATGTACAAAGTGCGCTGGAGCTCTGCCCAGGCAGAAACTTCTGGGATTCGTTCAGGGGAAGCAGTTCTGCTGTTCCTTGTGGCGATCCCGTCTCCCTCTTTGGTTCTCTGCTAAACGGAAAATGACAGCGCAAACGGAGCCTTCGAGAGAGTCCTGATGTTGCTCAACACCGGGTCTCTTGGCGCAGCTGCTGACATCCAGGGTGGAGTTCTTTGAGAGGCCTCGCAAACACATGCCCCCCCCCCCGGGGTCATCCAGGGGACTTGAATTCCCTGAAAGTTTTTAACAAAGTCCCTCCCTGAAGGGCCAGAGCCAGCTTTTGGGGATATGAGGATGACTCCCCTTGTGAATCAGAAAGCAGTTAAGCTGCAGACAGACAGCAAGAGATAAACAGACGCAGCAAAAGTGGTCACTATGAATAACTGTCCAGTGGTGCTTGCTTGAATAATTTTTCTCTCCCTCCCACATTAACAGAACTCTCAAAAAGCAAATAACAAGTGGAGTTCACTGCAGCATGATGCATTCTGCCCCCCCCCCTCCCACCCCCCACAGGAAAAAAGACTTTTTAGGGAAACTTTGAAATCGATGTTATATGTGCTTTCTTACCAAATGGAAATGTAGCAAAATGTAAAGTGATGCACATAGGGGCAAAGAATCCAAACTTCACATACAAGCTACAGGAGTCAGTGCTATCAGTCACAGACCAGGAAAGGGATTTGGGCGTCTTAGTGGATAGTTCCATGGGAATGTCAACTCAATGCATGGCAGCTGTGAAAAAGGCAAACTCTATGCTGGGGATCATTAGGAAAGGAGTTGATAATAAAACTGCAAGGATTGTCATGCCCTTATATAAAGCAGTGGTGCGACCGCACTTGGAGTCCTGTGTTCAGTTCTGGTCGCCACAGCTCAAAAAGGATATTGAAGAGAGAGAAAAAGTGCAGAGAAGGGCAACGAGGACGGTTGAGGGACTGGAGCACCTTCCTTATGAGGAGAGGCTGCAGCGTTTGGGACTCTTCAGTTTGGAAAGGAGACGTCTGAGGGGGGATATGATTGAAGTCTATACAATTATGCATGGGGTAGAAAATGTTGACAGAGAGAAATTTTTCTCTCTTTCTCACAATACTAGAACCAGGGGGCATCCATTGAAAAGGCTGGGGGGAAGAATTAGGACTAATAAAGGGAAACAGGTGTGAGTATCCTGAAAGGAACCAGCCAATTTTGCTAAAGTTTGCTTGGGAGGGGCAAATGCTGTGGGCATCAGGTTCACCTTCAACTGGGTGCTCAGAGCATTTTCCTCTCCCACACACATTTTAGCAAATTTTGCTGACTCACACCAGCAGCCCTACAGAAAATAAGTGCCCCCACCCAGAGCAAGACCCCTACCAGAGTGCCTCCCGTTGAAACCTCTGCCACGGAGCCATCTGGGCATAACAGAAGGGCCCACTGAAGTCTATGATGGGAAAAGTAATTTTTGCCACCACAGAACTTGCTGAAGAGCCTGGCAGATTCTGGGGAATTTCTGAGTGTGTAAGCACTGGCTGCACATTTTTGAAGATAGAGGTTCCAGACTTTCAAGGTGGCTCCAAGAGGCCTCCTGGTAATAGCATCCAAGCTTGGTGAGCTTTGCTTTTGGGGGTGGGTGGGGGCATGATTTGAGAGAGTTCTGAGAAAACTCAGCCAGCAAGCTTCGTGTGCAGGAGAGGGGAAGCAAAATAAGTCTTTTGGGGGGACATAAAATTGAACCCCAGAAGCAAAGGTCTCCAAGCCTGGATGCTATTACTAGGAGAGCCTCCTGAGCCACCTTGAAAGTCTGGTGCAGTGGTGACTCTATCTTCAAAAATGTGCAGCCTGCTCACACACTCAGAAATTCCCCATTGGCTACAATGAAGCCAAGGCATTGCAAAACAAAGACTCTTGGGCAAATTTCTTGGGGTGCCTATCAGGGGTGTATTTTTAAAGCTAGTGACACCAAAATTTCACGGTATCACCTGTTAACTATTGTTATGATACCACCCAAGTTTGGTGAAGTTAGGTTCAGGGGGACCAAAGTTATGGACCCTCAAATGGGTAGACCCCATATCCTGTTAGTTCCCATTGGAAACAATGGGGGATGGGGCACCCCCTTTGGGGGTCCATAACTTTGGCCCCCTTGAACCAAACCTCACCAAACTTGGGGGAGATCATCAGGACAGTCTCCGGATGACATCTTATAATTTTGGCACTGCTAGCTTTAAAAATGCGCCCCCTACAGGCCAAAATGCAAAAAACACTAAAAAATGGGGGGGAACACCAACGACCCTGAAATTTTGGCGCCCACATGTGGCCCAACGGAGGCGCCCGGGGACACGGGACGCCTCTCACCCCCCGGCACATACGCCACTGACTAGACGGGCTCCGGCCTGACCCAGCAGGCTCGTTCTCGTGTTCTTGTGAAGAATCGGGACTCATAGAAGGAAACGCTTCTTCACGCCACGTGGGATCGGTGTTTGGAAGATGCTGCCACAGGAGGTGGTGACGGCCACTCACCTGGAGAGCTTTAAAAGGGGCTTGGACAGATTGATGGAGGAGAAGTCGATTTCTGGCTCCCAGTCTTGATCCTCCTGGATTTGAGGTTGCAAAGGCCTCAGCAGACCAGGTGCTCGGGAGCAGCAGCAGCAGCAGAAGGCCCTTGCTTTCACCTCCTGCAGGTGAGCGCCCAAAGGCACCTGGTGGGCCACTGCGAGTAGCAGAGAGCTGGACTAGATGGACTCTGGTTTGACCCAGGAGCTCCTTCTTATGTTCTTAACAATGGATTTTTAAAAACCCTGTGTGACCTCTGCTGCATCAGACCAGGGAGGGTCCACCTAGTGCTGCATCGCATCTCCACTCTGCAGGCCCCTGTTCACGACTGGGAAAAGCTCCCCTTCTGCACAACTGTTAAAGGCAAGACGGGTCATCCTGCCCGGCGCACAGCAGATGGACAAGCAGCCCAGGAAGCAAAGCCGGAGGGGGGGGGGGGCAGGATACACAACCGATAAGGATCTCTGTGTTTGCAGTGTATATTTCTTCAGCAGGCCTCCTCCTGTTTACAGCAAATGAGGTCAGGAGGGACTCGCATGCGTTTATGAGCATTTCACAAGGGTAAAAGACAAGCCACAAATGATACAGCAATAGGAAGGGGCGGTCTCCCCTCCACCCCCAACGAATAATGCAAAAGAGGTCCAGTTCTCCCCTGCAACGACGAGGCGCTGGGCTGATCCTGGGCCCAGCGCCTCTTCCAGAGGACAGCCGGGCCTCCCACTCCCGAGGTCTTCCAGTTTGGGCTTGGGTTTGGTGGTCTGTGTGGCTCCGAGATCACAGTGACCTCCAAGGGCACCAGGGATTCCACCCCACTGTGGCTCTCTCTTGCCCCCCCCCCCCATCAGACCCTGGAAAGGAGACTTGCCTCCTATTGGTGTGTCAAGAAGGCAACCACGCAAAGCAGATTCGGTAAACTGGAAGAGAAGTGGGTTCCTGTGGCTAACCCATGGCTAGTAGCCACTGCTGAACCTCTTTACCTGGCATCGGCTCTCAGCTGCCCACGCTCGTGGCCACCGTCATTACATCCATGGGCAGTGAATGTTGTGTTTCTCACTGAGTACAGAAGTATTTCTTTCCGTCTGTCGTGAACCTGTTGGCCCTTCAACTTTGCTGGCTGCCCCTGAGCTCTAACAGTCTGGGGGAAGAAGATCGTCTTCATGTGCTTTCTTTACCTTATGTATAATTTCGAGGGGGGATAGGATTGAAGTCTATAAAATTATGCGTGGGGTAGAAAATGTGGACAGAGAGACATTTTTCTCTCTTTCTCACAATACTAGAACCAGGGGGCATTCATTGAAAATGCTGGGGGGAAGAATTAGGACTAATCAAAGGAAACATTTCTTCACGCAACATGCGATTGGTGTTTGGAATATGCTGCCACGGGAAGTGGTGATGGCCACTCACCTGGATAGCTTTAAAAGGGGCTTGGACAGATTTATGGAGGAGAAGTCGATCTCTGGCTACCAATCTTGATCCTCCTTGATCTGAGACTGCAAATGCCTTAGCAGTCCAGGTGCTCGGGAGCAGCAGCAGCAGCAGAAGGCCCTTGCTTTCACTTCCTGCATGTGAGCTCCCAAAGGCACCTGGTGGGCCACTGCGAGTAGCAGAGAGCTGGACTAGATGGACTCTGGTCTAATCCAGCAGGCTTGTTCTTATGTTCTTATGTTCTTATTTTATTAACTTCTGTCATGTCTCCCTGAAGTCACATTTATTTTCTAAATGGGGAAGCCTTCTACGCTTCTTCCACCTCTGCAATATCCTCTTTAAGATATGGCTACCAGAAATGCAAACTGTACTCCGAATGAGGCCTCTCTAGATCCAGACCGGAGCATTGCTGGTTTCATTTTCAATTCCTTTCCTTGTGATCTCCAGCAGAGAGTTTTCCGCTTTTGACCACTGCCTCACTTGGAGGTCAATGCCCCACTTCAAAAATTGAAGTAGATACAAATCGGTTTGGTTTGATTCGGGACCTTCTGAGCGCGCTTCCACGGTCCCCGCTGCCGCTTGTGGCCACCCAACGCCCCCTGCTCCAGATGACGCAGCAGCCAGGCAGAATTGCCCACTGGTAGTGGATCTGCCACGTGATCCACTCAGGGGCTTTCCTGATTGGCTGACACCTTGTGCTGGGGCGGGAATTTTTTCTACCCATCGAATCCACGTCTGCGCGAGAATGCACAGAAGAACTGCGTGCACAAACAGAGAAACGGGCATTTAATGCAATGCCCTGTCTCCATTCTGCTTTGTCTCCTCGTATCCACGTGGATACGAGGTGTAGCGTTGCTTTAGACTGTGTTTTACAGTGAAAATCATTTCAAGTCGGCCCCAAGTCTCCACGTTTACACGTGGATTTCAGCTCCGAAAGTGGAAATAAAGCGCTGCACTGTGCCCTGATTGGCTGGAAGGCTCCACGTCACTCACAACGGTGGGAAATTCAGCCGCCGATCTTCTGCACTGCTCCCTTCCAATCCAGATTGATACCGGTGTTTTTGAAAAGGTCCACTTTAATAAATAACGTTGAGCCAAACCGTGCTCCTTTGAATCAGTGCTTTTGAGCACAAGGTCTGACTCCCCCCCGCAGCTTGTCCCTGTAGTAAACCTCGCAGCAGCCGCGAGCTTCATGACATGCAAAATTCCCCAAAACCGCACGTTCAGTGGTCACCAGCAGGGGGCTTCTCTGTTCCGATTGGCTGGAGCGCCAGTTTGTGGGCGGAACTTGGTTTTTAAAAACCCTGAAATCGTCGACGAAAAGTCGACACGCACAGTGGTCATCGCAAATTGAACCAATGCCTTTTTCCCTTTTACAAAAATGGTTTCTGATTGGCTGTCTTGCTGCGGCGCGAAAATTTGCGGAATACGGAAGTGCCCGCTTTCCTTTCTCCTCCATTTCATGAGATGAATGTTCTGAATGAACAATGAAATTAAGCTGTGTCCGCGTGTGCTCGAAGCGACGTGCAGACGAATGATTTCCTGGGGGGAAAATGGTGGAAGGAAATGGCGCTTGCACATTGTGCATGCCCCGCAGTGCCCTGATTGGTTCACGTCACCATGTGCTGCGGGAAATTCAAACCCAGCCCTTACTGTCTGGAAGTTTTTCCTGATGTTTAGGTGGAATCTCTTTTCCTGCATCTTGAACCCATGACTCCTGGTCCTAGTCTGTCCAGATCACTTTGAATCCTGCCCTTGTCCTCCAGGGTATCAGCTACCCCTCCTAATTTGGTATCATCTGCAAATATGATCAGCATGCCCTCTATTTCATTATCCAAGTCATTGATAAAAATATTGAATAGCACTGGGCCCAGGACAGAACCCCGTGGCACCCCAGTAGTCACTTCTCTCCAGGATGAAGATGAACCCTTTGAGTTCGATCAGTCAACCAATTACAAATCCACCCGACAATTGCATTGTCTAGTCCACATCTTTTCAACTTACTGGGGCACCTTGTCAAAGGCCTTACTAAAATCAAGGTACGCTACATCCACAGCATTCCCTACACCTTCCAAGCTTGTCACTCTATCAAAAAAAGAGATCACATGATTCCCTTCCAAGTGCTTACAGACGGTCTCCTTAATTATCTGCTCTAGAGTCTTTCCTGGTATTGATGTCAGGCTGACTGGGCCGTAGTTGTTTGGGTCCTCTTTTTTCCCCTTTCTGAACTTTGGGACAACATTAGCTCCTCTCCAGTCCGCTGGGACTTCTCCTCTTCTCCAGGAGTTCATAACTACCATGTTTCCCCGAAAATAAGACAGTGTCTTATATTAATTTTTGCTCCCAAAGATGCACTATGTCTTATTTTCAGGGGATGTCTTATTTTTCTGTGTTCTGTTCATCGGGCATGCTTTCAAACAAAAACTTTGCTACGTCTTACTTTTAGGGGATGCCTTATATTTCGCACTTCAGCAAAACCTCTACTACGTCTTATTTTTGGGGGATGTCTTATATTTGGGGAAACAGGGTATTATAGCAAACTGTTCTGAGATTACTTCTGCCAGTTCTTTTAATACCCTGGGATGTAGTTTATCTGACCCTGGAGGCTTGAATTCATTTAACCTATTCAGGTATCCCTGTACTACCTCTTTTATTTATTTTGTGCCGGCTGCATCACTGCTGGTCCCCCTATCCTTATCTGTCTTCTATCCTTATTGTATTTTATTTATATTTGTTTTAGTTACTGGCTTGTTTGTTTTAATTACTGATTGGATTTGGTAGATGTTTTACTTAGATTCTTTCTCCCTTAGTCACTGGGTGGTGAATGACTTGTTATTAAAGCACTCATGGATATTGGGTGCTGTGTGGTTTCCAGGCTGTATGGCTGTGTTCTAGCAGCATTCTCTCATGGATATTGATATATTGCAGATTAATGTACATGAACTTTGATTGTTTTAATAATTTCAAGATGTTAGCTGCCCTGGGCCCAACCCTCCTCAGGAAAGGGCAAGAAACCAATCTAATAAATCATCGCCATCATCCCTGGTTTTCACCATCCTGAGCAATTGTTACCACCTGCAAACTTGGCTATTACAGTGCAGATGTATGAAGTGGTATCAAGTTGCTTGCGTCTCATGGCAAACCTGAGAATCAATTT
This sequence comes from Sphaerodactylus townsendi, assembly GCF_021028975.2. Taxonomy (NCBI): domain Eukaryota; kingdom Metazoa; phylum Chordata; class Lepidosauria; order Squamata; family Sphaerodactylidae; genus Sphaerodactylus; species Sphaerodactylus townsendi. Next base: position 5,749,739 of record NC_059425.1, on the reverse strand, counting down.
CACATCCCCCCCCCCAGTTCTCAGCAAGGGCCCCCAATCCCCACCACCACTTCACAGTCTAATAGCCTGGAAATGGGGGGACTCACTGGTGTCACACGGGTGAGTGCAAAGCCAGAAGCGATGTGATAGTCTTGGGGTGCCAATCAAGGCTTTGCACGAAACTCTACATGAGCGCAATGATGTCATTTCTGGTTTTACATAAGAAGTGATGCCGCACACGGGTGCCATGCACCTCTGTTCCTGCCCCCCCCCACAGCATTTTTCAGTTGATTCCCATTCAAAACCATTTGAGAAGAAATAAAACCAGCACTGGTTCAAATACTAATCCTTACAGGACCCCACTGTTCACTTCCCTTCGCGGTGAGAACTGTCCATTAATTCCTAAATCTCTGTTTCCTCTTGTTTAACAAAACATGAATACACATGAGAACCTGTGAGGAGTCTTTGGTGAGGCACCTTCTCAAGAGTGTTCTGGAAGTTATGCAAAATAATATTTACCCCGTTGCCCTCATCCACCTGCTCAGAACACTCCGTAAAGTTGGTGAGGCAGGACTTCCCTTGGCAGAAGCCTTGATGATTTTTCCTATGCAGGCCTTAAGAACATGAGAACATAAGAACTAGCCTGCTGAATCAGACCAGAGTCCATCTAGTCTAGCACTCTGCTACTCGCAGTGGCCCACCAGGTGCCTTTGGGAGCTCACGTGCAGGATGTGACAGCAAGGGCCTTCTGCGGCTGCTTCTCCTGAGCACCTGGGCTGTTAAGGCATTTGCAATCTCAGATCAAGGAGGATCAAGACTGGCAGCCAGAGATCGACTTCTCCTCCTCCATAAATCTGTCCAAGCCCCTTTTAAAGCTATCCAGGCTAGTGGCCATCACCACCTCCTGTGGCAGCATATTCCAAACACCAATCTCACGTTGCGTGAAGAAATGTTTCCTTTTATTAGTCCTAATTCTTCCCCCCAGCCTTTTCAATGGATGCCCCCTGGTTCTAGTATTGTGAGAAAGAGAGAAAAATTTCTCTCTGTCAACATTTTCTACCCCATGCATAATTTTATAGACTTCAATCATATCCCCCCTCAGACGTCTCCTCTCCAAAATAAACTTCTCTTTCCAAACTAAACCTTGTCCCTTAACATTCTTAATCATCCTCTGTTCAATAGCTGTTCCTGCTCATTTACCCAGAACAGATGCTAAGCTGAGATTAAGTGGAATCCCTCTTTGCCCCATGATTAAAAACTGGTAGGACATTTGCTACCTATTTGGCACAGAGGCACATATTTGAGGGTCAAGTTGGTGATTCGGTATAGAGGTGGTGATTCGGTACAGAGGTGGTGATTCGGTACAGAGGTGGTGATTCGGTATAGAGGTGGTGATTCGGTATAGAGGTGGTGATTCGGTAGAGGGGCTTTATGTTTACCAAAAAAAAAACCCAAACAGATTTATTTGGCACAGCCAAATAAAGCTCCACTTTAGTCACCTGATGCTGAAAAAGTCAAACAAGAACATAAGAACAGGATTTGGCTTTTTTGGCTCTTGGAGCAGCTGCTCCCTCACCAGAATTTCCCAAGTGCACCTGGGCAGGTAAGAAAGGGCCACAAGAGCTGAGCATTGACTCATCCCATCCCGCCCACCTTCTCACGATCTGCCTGAGTTTGCAGAATCAGCAAGGCAGAGTACAGCAGCCTTCATGGTTTCTGCTCTGGGTTCCTCTTCAAGGAGGCAAACAGCTGCACGTCCTACTGAACCCACCAACTCAGCCAACAGTGGAGAGAGGCAAGACCGGCCAGCACAGCTCACGGCTGCTACAGACAGAAGCTGATTAAGAAGGCTGGGTGGCCGTCTGTCGGGGGGAGTGCTTCAGTTGTGTGTTCCTGCAAGGCAGGGGGTTGGACTGGATGACCCTTTATGGTCTCTTCCAACTCTACAATTCTATGATTCCAACAGTTAAAATTTCCCCATGATCTATCAGATTAGTCAAAGGAGGTTCCCCCGGTTACATGCATGGCAACGGAATTGAACACGTCAGCAAGATCAATGCCAGTGACCCAGCACCACGGCATCATCGATCTGGCCTTGTTTTTGCACCAAGTTAAGAGTAAACTGAAATAGATTTCTTACTGATTTACTTGCTAAAGATTCATCGTGATGATACGAAGTCCACAAGGAGCCCACTTGTACAAGCATAAATTAAAAAATTAGGCACCTGGTTTGGCTCAGGGTCATGGAAGTGGGGGTCTCGGGTGGAATCTGTCCAGGGGCTCAGGGGGGCTCTCTCGGCAGCCCTGCTGACAGCTTGAAATATAAATAGACATCCGCTCTCTCTGGCTGTATTCGCCACCCTTCATAAGAACATAAGATCATAAGAACAAGCCAGCTGGATCAGACCAGAGTCCATCTAGTCCAGCTCTCTGCTATTCGCAGTGGCCCACTAGATGCCTTTGGGAGCTCACAGGCAGGAGGTGAAAGCAATGGCCTGCTGCTGCTGCTGCTGCTCCTGAGCACCTGGTCTGCTAAGGCATTTGCAATCTGAGATCAAGGAGGATCAAGATTGGTAGCCAGAGATCGACTTCTCCATAAATCTGTCCAAGCCCCTTTTAAAGCTATCCAGGTTAGTGGCCATCACCACCTCCTGTGGCAGCATATTCGGGCTTCTGGCATATCCTTAAGGAGAAGAATGACCTGACTGAGGCTGACTGGGTTTGATCCTCTGCTGCCTCTCTTCCCCTCCCCTCCCCCACAAGTGACCACACTGGGGAAGATGTTCAGTCTCAGGTGGTCTGTGACTGTTTCAGCAAATGCCTTTGTGAGATGAACCAGCTGACATGAAAGCAAAGAAGGAAGGCGTCCCTCTCCAAAAGACAAAGCAAGATAGGACTGGAAGTTGGCATCCGTACACCCAGACCACCTGCAGGACACAACATTCAGCGAATGGTAAACAGAGCTGGGGACACGGAGGGCGCTCAGGTAAGGATTCTTGGGGTGAGGCTGGCATCTGGGTGCTCCTGGGGGACTTTTCCAGAACTGAAGAATGGGACCCAAAGGTGGTGATGGCCACTCACCTGGATAGCTTTAAAAGGGGCTTGGACAGATTTATGGAGGAGAAGTCAATCTATGGCTACCAATCTTGATCCTCCTTGATCTGAGATTGCAAATGCCTCAGCAGACCAGGTGCTCGGGAGCAGCAGTAGCAGAAGGCCATTGCTTTCACCTCCTGCACGTGAGCTCCCAAAGGCACCTGGTGGGCCACTGCGAGTAGCAGAGAGCTGGACTAGATGGACTCTGGTCTGATCCAGCAGGCTCGTTCTTATGTTCTTATGTTCTTAAAGGCATGTGACCCAAAGGCTCCATGTGGGAGGCTGCTGGAGCCATTATGCGCATGTGTCTGTGTGAGCCAGTGCATGGCAGCATGAGCCAGGAACTCCCACCCCTTGCCAAGACAACCCCTCCCCATGCAGTTCCCTGAGGCCAGAACTGACCTTTTTGGCAGTTGCTGGAGGTCCAACAGCGGTACTCCATCCGGCCGCCGGTGCTCGTCTGGGTCTGGATGCAGGTCTTCTCCACGTCCAGGATCCCTGGGCAGACGTCGGCGCACTCCTCCACAGGCTTGTTGTGCAAGATGATGTTCTGCTCCAGGGAGTGGGGCTGCAGCAGCCCCCAGTCGATGGTGGAGATGTGGCAGAGCTCCTGGTTGCGCTCGATGCGCACGGAGCCGTTCAGGACA